>NC_056749.1:498035239-498250239 GCF_019279795.1 Protopterus annectens | reverse complement strand
ATATCTCATCACTCCTTTAGTAACCCCTAATATCTTTAGACTTCTACTTAACTTTTCCACATTACTACCTAACTTCCTCCCCTTTATTTTCACTTGCCTTCCAACTTCAAATTTATACATGACACTTCTCAACCTAGTCCCTCCAAGAGTAGTTCAACATCCTAAATGCAGCCCCCTGCAACTTCTCCAGCTCCTTTTTGTTTCCATATTCCTTGTCCACACTAGCATGCAGCACTTCCTACAATACTCAGCTCAACCTCAATCATTTTCAACTTGTCCCTTCCACTATAAAGCAAGCAACTCTCTTAGTATTGAACCTACTCAGAAAAACTGTATTTTTATCACATCCTATAAAAACTCATACTGACATTATAAACCAAACATCCTCAAACTACAAGCTAGAGAGAAGAAGTGGATAAAATGACACTACCTCGACCATTACCCTACTTGTTCATTATGCTTATGTGGTGAAATTCACCTAGATATATGTTCTACTCATCTATATCATCCAAACTCATCACCCTCCCAACTCCCACAATAAGTCTCATGCTCTCTCTCCATAAACTCACTAAAACACTTTGGCCTTAAATTCTATCACATCAACCTGAGAACCATCATAACAAACTTCCAAGAAAACATCGGCAGTAAGAAACAAGAAACAAACTAAATAAAATAAAAACGATGAGGTAGGCTGTCCACTCCAAATGAATGTCCAATAAAAGATTTAATATTAGCGCTTTAGTTTGGCAATGTTGTCAAACTTCATCAGATACAAAAGTAACAGCAGTAAAATCATTTAAAGAATGAATGTAATGCTGACATCACTTCCTACATCCAAAAATAAAGGTATATCATACAATTTTATCATGAATCAAAAAAAGTTTTCAAAAACAGATATATTAGAATATATTTCTAAATAACTGATCTATCCAACGCCTTTAAATTTAACAAACATTTTACATTGCAGTTGTCATTGAGGCCAGGGAAATTAAATGAGTTAAGGCGAAGTTGCCAAAGTAATTCCTTCTCTTCCAATATTAAAGACCAAGGGCCACCCCTTTTATCAAAGGCAACTTTTTCCAAAATGGAAAATAAAAAGGAGTGGTTACTGTTCTCAACGGTGTGTTTGGCCAAAGCATTATTTAAATTATTTTTACGGATATTGTACATGTGTTCATAAGTGCGCTGTTTCAGTGGTCTCTCGGTTTTACCTAGACAGAAACATTTGCATTTGTCACACGAGGCCAAATAAACCACTCCCTTTGTTTCACAATTATATTTATCCGAAATACGAAGTTATTTACCAATTATATTTACATTCTTGCCCACTTTTATGTGTTTGCAGAAATTGCATCTGCCACATTTGTACATACCCGGGTTAATAACTGGTTTTATAAATGGTCTCTCTAACAAGACTTTTAAGTTATGTCCTCTTCTAAAAATGAAAATGGGTTTATCACCTAATTTGTTACGTATAGTGAAATCAGTTAATATTAAAGTCCAGTTTTTAGTCAGGACTTTCTTTATTACACCAGTGGTATTTGAAAAAGGTGTAATAAAGGAGGCACTATGTTCAACAGTCGGACTAAAACTGTTTTGAGCAATACAAATCAAGTTCTGAGATGTTTCAGTTAAAGTGTTGTCTAAATAATTAATGTCCTCAATGGATCTATCTAAAATAGGTTTAAAGAAACCATTTCTCCTCTTATGGGTCACTTCTTGAATTAAATTATCTACTAATTCCAAAGGGTAGGATCTTCTTAAAAACATGTCTTTTAATGTGTTTCCATCAGAAAGGAAGTGAAAAGAGATGACATTCTTGCCACTCTGACAAGTTATCCTTTAACAAATGCCTTGTTTTGATGGAACAGGTGGGAACTTTCAAAATGTAAAAAACTGTTAGAGTAAGTTGGCTTCCTATACACGCTAGCCAAGTATCTTCTGTTAGAGAATCATTGACTAATGAAACATCCAAAACAGTGATGTTGTATTCATTAAATTCAAAGGTGAATTTCAAAAATTCAGTGATGGAAGATAAATGCTTGACAAAGGTCTCTGCCATTGTTTCATTACCATCAAACAAAATGAAGATATCATCTAAATAGCATGTATACCATCTGACATGTGTTTTAAATAAGTTGTCCTCAAATAGGAAGTTCCTCTCCCAAAAACACAACATACTGTTAGCAAAGCTCCCTCCACATGGGGAGCCCATAGCTACCCCTGAATTTTGCTTGTAAAAGGTCTCTTTAAATAGAAAAAAGTTGTGTAAAACAATTTCCAAAAGTGTTGTTATTAAGTGAACTTCATCATTTCTGGCCCCCTTACTTACTATAAAATCCCTTATCCATTCTAACCCCAAATCCTGGGGAATGACAGTGTAAAGGTCCTTGATGTCTATGGTGAGAAAATGTAAAGATTCATCATAGACAAGAAGGTTGAGTTGTTCTAAAAAAATGCCAGGAGTCGCGACAAATTTGGGATTCCGTTTCCAAATATGTTTTCAGTTTTTGATCAACAAATTTCGCACAAGCAAAAGTAATAGAACCCCGTCCACTAACAATGGGACAAAACGGTGGGTTTTGAATGCTTTTATGTATTTTTGGAAGTGCATTCCAAGACAACATGCTTGGGCAAGACAAGACTCTCCTGACCTCCCAGTAGCAACAGAACCCTGGTTAAAACCTTAGACAACTTCCTACCACCTGGATATAACATCCTAAGATTGGACCGATGAAACAAAACGGCTGGTGTAATAGCAGTAATATATAAAAATATTATTTATACAAGTCACTTCAACACACCCAAATTTTTTAAAGCAGAATTCTACTCTAAACATAAACAGATGCAAATCTATAGCCATTACAGGACTATACATGCCTATAGTTAATAATATCCCAATATTTGATGATATCCTTTCCTGGATATCCAACCATAAAAACAAAAAACTAACACTATAGATTCATAGGTGTATACTAGCTGATGACCACTGGGGCCTTTAAAAGTCTAGCCATGCAATGCAAGCACATCAGATAAGTTATTGTACCTTAGAGGTTATTTTAAGGGGTGTATATTAGTTTGGGATTGTTTTAACATCTGCCTCTCTCCATCAGAGACATAGGTGTGACACCAGGGGGAAATTTCTTATTCCCCCTCCACTGTCCCATGGTGTACACGAATAGGGTTAGGAAGCCTATTCCAGAGAATGGGGCTTCTGAGAGATAAATAGGACATGTTAGAATGACAGGTACATACAGTAAGTCACAGGCAAAGATTAAACCCTTAGATTTAGTAGTTCTGGTGCTGTTCATTTTGTGGATATACAAAAGGTCCATCAGAGCAGGATCCAAGACTGCTTTGTATGCCAAGCAGAAATCACCTCTCAGCAGTCTTTAGGAAACAATAAGGCTTTGAGATGATCTGTATAGGGCATCATGTTTATGTCCTGTATCATTTTTGTGAGGAACCTCTGTGGACTTTCCAGTTGTTTAATGTGCCTGATCAGGTACATAATGATTGGTCTGATGAAGACTCATTACAGTGGCACAATGATTTCCCAGGACCCAGCTAGCATGCTCTTACTTACAAGTGGAGAGATATAGAATGATTTTCTCACTACCTTAGTTACACATTGGTCAAAAGCATGGTTACTATCTACACGAGTTACCAAATCCCTGACTATTTTATCTACTTTTAGTGGTGTTTTATCAATGAGGTGGTTTACCTGTGTGGCCGACTTCTCAAAAGGCACTATTCTATATTTCTTGGCACAGAGTTTTAATCCATGGCTTTGGCAACAGTCATTTGTGTTAGACCTTCCTGTAAGATGCTGGTATCTTGGGGGGGGGTCTATGTCAGTTCTTCCAACGCTTAATATTTAGAACGTTACATGATCAAGACCAAATGTTCGAAATTTCAAGTGTTCGAAGATTGACTTTCAATAGTGCTGTATGGTGCAGATAGGTATAATTTCCATTTTCTGCACTGAAGTGCAGTCTTGGAGTTGGTATATTTAAGTAGGGGGGTGTGGAGGGTACAGGGGGGCTTGCCCCCCCACTCACACTGTTAAGGTGTGTTTTTCTTGTTTCATTTTTTTTTTTATTTAATATTCGAACATCCAAATGTCGAACATTTGGTCATGACCATGTAACATTCAACATTTTGGATGTCCGAATATTTAACATAGACCCTCTTGGGGGGGGGGGTTCTATGATTGCCCCTAGGCTTGAGGTTTTATGCAAACTTGGTAAGCCACATTGTTCTTTGACTTCTGAAAAATAGCTATTAAAGAGGAGAGGACTCAGCACGGAGCCATGGAGAACTTCACTGGTGACCGACCTTTTTGTGGAGGTGGTCTCTTCAGTCCTAATTTCCTGGGTCCTGTCTGTGACCCAGCTGGCTATCAAGTGAGTTACAAAGGGGTTTATGCCAAATTCTTATAGATTCATAGATTAGTATTAGGTTAACTGCCCTTGTGGGTCATTTGAAGCCTAGCCAATTACCACATGTGAGAATCAAACCCTGTACCTTGTGTCTGTAAACACCTTAAACATTAGGCCAACCTCCCACCCCATGCTGTTAGTTTACTTAGAGTATCTGATTGAAGTGTTGTATCAAATGCCTTAGCTAGATGAAGGTAGGCAATATGCACTGTCTTGCCCTCTTCCATTGCCTTGGTGACCTTCTGAAAGTCATTCACCAAGTTCAGTAGGTCATGACCTGTCTTTGATGGGTACAGTGTATGAAGGTTTCCTATGTCAATGTTTATCATTCCATGATAATTCTTTCCATGACTTTGTGAGACTAGTCATACTAATGGGTCTATAGTTCCTAGGATTTGTTTACGGTCTGCTGTTGTGCAGAGGAATGACCGTTACAGTCCTCCATTCACATAGCAAAAGCCTGTGTGGAGGCTATAGTTGAAAAGTGACTCCAGTGGCCCTAATAAATTGTATTTCAGGCTATTTAAAAGAAGAAATCCTGGGATATTATCAGAGCTCATTGAAGCTATATTCTTGGCCTCAGAGAGTGCATCTAACACCTGCTCCCTACTGATAGTTGGAGAGGTTATGTTAAATGATATTTCCTGGCATATGCCTAAGAGTGAGACGGGATTAAAACTGAAACTGATTTTGCCAGCCAGAAGATTTTCTTTATCGCTTGGTTCCATGAACATGGCTGTATTTACCAACAGTTTGTTGCACTGTTGCGTACTGCCTTTGAGGTTTCAGGCATAGCTAAAGACCACTTTATGGTTGTCCCTGGCCTGAGATGGTATCTTTACCTCAACATTTGATTTGTTGGACTTAAGTCCCCTTAGTTGTGTATTTATGTTTGATGAAAAAGTGTTTACCTTGTTTGGTGCTACACTTGCTCATTTTAGCGATGATTGTTTTTTATTTTTAATTTTGTTATGCAACCAGTTTAATTTTTTGGATTCCACCAGGGGGGGGTTGTTTCTTGAGTTATTTGTGGGCTTACTTCTGGTAAGCACAGTAGCATCTGTGCAGTTTTTGGCATGATTATACAGAGTTTCTCTGAATACTTTCATATAGGCTGCTGTCTTGTCTGAGTTTGGAGGGGCTTTAAATGTTGACGGGATATCACTTAATAAAAGGTAGTTTGCCTTGGAACAGTTTTTAACTTACAGGGTTTGCTAGGGTTACAGAAATTATTCTTATTTTCAGAGTGGACACAACACTGGGGATGTGCAGCATTCTCCCATATCTGTGAGTGCCAGGTCCAATATGTTTGCACATGTAGTAAATGTATGCACTACCTGGACCAAGTTGTTAATGTTTACAAAGTCTAGGAATCTTTGCACCTGCAAAGTTAGGGTCATGTAGGATTCCTATTTTCTAAAGGGATAATTAAAGCCCTCCATGAGCATGGCATTTGCATGAATAGTGAGTGACTCCAAAAGGTAATGGCATGAGTTGTAGGTTTTATGGAATACAGAGGGTGACCTATAACTCATAGGGTATGGGTCTTTGTCTATGGTAATCTGGACATGGAGGAAATCCAGTGCGTTATCCTGTTAAATCAATCTAGAGGTATGGTTGTTACTGATGTAGATCAAGACGCCTCCTCTGTTAGTATCTGTTTGAGTATTTGCTGGTCTAAAAGTGTAGAGGGCACAGAAGCCTTCCTTGCACTGCTGGGCTACTCACTGTGGCCTTAAACTATGTTTCTGTAACTCCACAGATTTCCACACTGTCCAAGCTGAGGCAAGCTTGGGGGGAGTAGAGCTTCTTGTTTAGACTCCTGAAATTGAGCAGTAACACATTTAGATTTCCTTAGGTAAATTTTGCTATGTTGGTATTGCCTAAAAAGGCTCTGTGTGAGGGAGCACAATGTTTTAGCCAATATTCAAAAGCCAAGAGAGGACAGTTGTGGACCACCCTTGGCTAAGCAACATGGTTTGTTAACCAGGTCCTCTTACACTGACAAATAATGCATCACCCCCAGAATGACACCAAAAACTTAGCCAATTACTAAAGTTAATCATCCTCAATTTGTATTGCAGCATCATCCTTTGTGAAGGTAGCATGTGTTATAATGCTAGCACATACAAGCCTTTGGGACATACCCTGAGAGCTCCATAATTTCTCACTTCATACAGTCGAGGGAGGTACATCTCAGATCATTTAGACCTACTTCATCTATAACTGAATCATCCTGGTATCTTTGATTTAATGCCTTGAGTGCATGTATAACTTGCGGATCCTGGCCTCCGATAAGCAACTGACTTTTCTCAATGTCCCACCTGGTGAGTAGAGCATCATTATTTTGTGCAATGTTGTCCCCAATTACTAGAGTCCTCTGTAGTGCCACTGGCTTGTCTTATGGGTTTGGTAGTTGAGGCTCCATTAAGTGTGGCTGTATGTGCAGAGTTAGGTGTTGTTTCTGTTGAGTGCAGGTTTGCTGAGGATAGTTTTTGTAGGTGGAATATTTGGGAAGATTGCAATTAAGTGCTTCAAATAAGTGTGTGAGGTGGGTATAGCGTATGTGTCTCTGACAACCATATTGTTGTTGTGAGTGTTTGTATGCTAGAGTATATATATCTCTCTCATACTGTATTTGATTCTTTGAGGATTTCATAGTTGTCAGTGACCATTAAACTATTGCTACATTGTCTCAAAATTCCTATATCCATGAAACTGGCTGATGGGAAATTGGAAAAATACATATCCATGATGTCATGTCCTTTATTGGGTGAGCTATTACAGTACGGTGCACAAGGGACTAATAATGGGTTGACTAAGGGGGATTTTGAGGCTAGAGACTAGACTAGGCTATACAATACTAAATTCAAGGGGCAGGGCTCCCCAAAATGCAGACTAGTTGCTCTATGCTACTCAATGAGCAAAGTAGTTGCTCTACACTCACAGGGTGTAGAGTACAGTTTCAGATGTGGGTTTATATAGAAAATTTGTTTTCTAATTTTCTGTGTTTATACAGGGCACTAGAATCATGTTGCACAATGAGCAGGGGCAATCAAGTGCACCATGTTTACAAAACACTTTAAAACAGAAGAAACTGTCTTCTAAGCCCTCTGGCTGGCCAATGAAATGACTACACATGGATCAAAATCTACCTGGCTATGCACACATTTAAGTTACAGCATCAGAGGGACTAATATGATTTTGCCATAGTCCATGTGTACATTAATGACCTGTGATGTACTACCCCAGATTACATGAAGAGAGATATTGTTGCTCTCTCTGAACATCCGTCTCAGGCAGGTATGTGCCTTGCACTGAGCAGCATTCTACCTACAGCAAGGAAGTTGACACAGCAGAAATAAAAGGTAAACAATTTAAATAACTGGCTTATTTTCTGGTGTCTTATCCATGGTGATTCAATATTTGTCAGCATGGTTGAACATGGTTAACAAACTACATTGCTTTGCAAATGATGGTCTGCACCTGTCTCCTCTAGGCTTCCAAATTCTGGTTAAAACGTTATCCAACTCCTTAAAAAAATATTCTAGCATAATACTAAACTGACAAACCTATGGACATTACAAATAAAACCCAACGGTGTTACTGCTCAAAGTTAAGATCTTAAAAAAGAAGCTCTGCACCCCACAACCTCTCCTCACTTGCAAGAATACAAACACTGTGCAGTTAGTGAGACATGATTTAAAATCACAGAAAGCATTCAAGCAGTGCAATGCTTCAGTGACTTTCACACTTTTAAACCATCAAATGCAGAGACAATGACAAAAGTGGAAGAAGTCACTCAAGTGCGCTAGACTGTGTTAAGTAATTACTGTGCATTTTCTACTGTTTGTATTGTTAAAACAAAAAAAAAAAAAGAAAAACCAAAAAAAATCCTTGTTTCCCACATTTCCTGACCTAGAATAGTCACTAATATAGGTATTGCTGTATTCCAGACTTTATAATAGCTCCTGTGTTACCCATTTCCTTACTTGGATAGAAGGAAGCTTCCTTGTTCACCGGTGGGAGTGGGGAGCATTGAGCAGCCTATCTGTCCCTGGAGGAGTGATCTCCGCACAGAATCCTGTAGTTTATTGGCTGTTTTGGGCTAATTTCTAGCTCTTTCAAGTCCACTGTATAAAAATAAAAACCCACTTTGGTGCAGTTTTTCGCTTGTTCCAACTCAGCAATAGCTCCTTGTGATCCTGCAGAGTGGTGCTAGCAGCAGAGAGATGAAAAACAGTGACTGCTACTTGAATTAAATATATTTTACTGCTATTACCTTTGCAACTATCTATTCTCACCGAAAAGCAAGTTAAATCTGCTCTTTTGCCTGTTTTAAGCTTGTTTTTTGCAATTTCATACTTGCACTTTTAAAGTTTGTCTTTTTGTTGAATTTATCTGTTGAGGCTGCTCACTCAAGTGTGCTAGCCTGTGTTAAGTAATTACTGTGCATTTTCTACTGTTTGACTTGTACAAAAAAAGAAAAACCAAAAAAAATCCTTGTTTCCCGCATTTCCTGACCTAGAATAGTCACTAATATAGGCATTGTTGTATTCCGGACTTTAGAACAGTTCCTGTGTTGCCCATTTCCTTACTTGGATAGAAAGAAGCTTCTTTTTCACCAGTGGGAGTAGGGAGCTTTGAGCAGCCTATCTGTCCCTGGAGGAGTGATCTCAGCACAGAATCTAATAGTTTATGGGCCATTTTGGGCTAATTTCTAACTCTTTCAAGTCCCATGTACAAAAACCTGCTTTGGCACAGTTTTCTGCTTGTTCCAACTCAGCAATAGCTCCTCGTGGTCCTGAAGAGTGGTGCTAGCAGCAGAGAGACGAAAAAGAGTGACTGCTACTTGATTTAAGTATATTTTACTGCTATTACCTTTGTGGCTGTCTATTCTCATCAAAAAGCAAGTTAAATCTGCTCTTTTGCCTGTTTTAAGCTTGTTTTTTTTGCAATTTCATACCTGCACTTTTAAAGTTTGTCTTTTTGTTGAATTTATCTGTTGAGGCTGCACACTCATGTGCACTAGCCTGTGTTAAGTAATTACTGTGCATTTTCTACTGTTTGCATTGTAAAAAAAAAGAAAAACAAAAAAAAATGATTGTTTCCCGCCTTTCATGACCTAGAATAGTCCCTAATACAGGCATTGCTGTATTCCAGACTTTAGAATAGTTCCTGTGTTGCCCGTTTTGGGCTAATATCTAGCTCTTTCAAATCCCCTGTATAAAAATCTGCTTTGGCGCAGTTTTTCACTTGTTCCAACTCAGCAATAGCTCCTAGTGGTCCTGCAGAGTGGTGCTAGCAGCAGAGAGACGAAAAAGAGTGACTGCTACTTGATTTAACTGTATTTTACTGCTATTACCTTTACCCCTGTCTATTCTCGCCAAAAAGCAGGTTAAATCTGCTCTTTTGCCTGTTTTAAGCTTGTTTTTTGCAATTTCATACCTGCACTTTTAAAGTTTGTCTTTTTGTAGAATTAATCTGTTGAGTCTGCTCACTCAAGTGAGGTCGCCTGTGTTAAGTAATTACTGTGCATTTTCTACTGTTTCTATTGTAAAAAAAAAAAAAAACCAAACAAAATCCTTGTTTCCCGCCTTTCCTGACCTAGAATAGTCCCTAATACAGGCATTGCTGTATTCCGGACTTTAGAATAGTTCCTGTGTTGCCCATTTCCTTACTTGGATAGAAGGAAGCTTCTTTGTTCACCAGTGGGAGTGGGGAGCTTTGAGCAGCCTATCTGCCCCTGGAGGAGTGATCTCAGCACAGAATCTTGTAGTTTATTGGCTGTTATGTGCTAATTTCTAGCTCTGTCAAGTCACCTGTATAAAAACCCGCTTTGGCACGGTTTTATTCTTGTTCCAACTCAGCAATAGCTCCTCGTGGTCCTGCAGAGTGGTGCTAGCAGCAGAGAGATGACAAAGAGTGACTGCTACTTGATTTAAGTATATTTTACTGCTATTACCTTTGTGACTGTCTATTCTCACTGAAAAGCAAGTTAAATCTGCTCTTTTGCCTGTTTTAAGCTTGTTTTTTGCAATTTCATACCTGCACTTTTAAAGTTTGTCCTTTTGTTGAATTTATCTGTTGAGGCTGCTCACTCAAGTGCGCTAGCCTGTGTTAAGTAATTACTGTGCATTTTATACTGTTTGTATTGTAAAAAGAAGTAAAAAGAAAAACCAAAAAAAATCCTTGTTTCCCGCCTATCCTGACCTAGAATAGTCCCTAATACAGGCATTGCTGTATTCCGGACTTTAGAACAGTTCCTGTGTTGCCCATTTCCTTACTTGGATAGAAGGAAGCTCCTTTGTTCACCAGTGGGAGTGGGGAGCTTTCAGCAGCCTATCTGTCCCTGGAGGAGTGATCTCAGCACAGAATCTAATAGTGTATGGGCTGTTTTGGGCTAATTTCTAGCTCTTTCAAGTCCCCTGTACAAAAACCCGCTTTGGCGCAGTTTTTCGCTTGTTCCAACTCAGCAATAGCTCCTCGTGGTCCTGCAGACTGGTGCTAGCAGCAGAGAGACGAAAAAGAGTGACTGCTACTTGATTTAAGTATATTTTACTGCTATTACCTTTGCAACTGTCTATTCTCACCAAAAAGCAAGTTAAATCTGCTCTTTTGCCTGTTTTAAGCTTGTTTTTTGCAATTTCATACCTGCACTTTTAAAGTTTGTCTTTTTGTTGAATTTATCTGTTGAGACTGCTCACTCAAGTGTGCTAGCCTGTGTTACGTAATTACTGTGCATTTTCTGCTGTTTGTATTGTTAAAAAAAAAAAAAATATATCCGTGTTTCCCGCCTTTCCTGACCTAGAATAGTCCCTAATACAGGCATTGCTGTATTCCAGACTTTAGAATAGTTCCTGTGTTGCCCATTTCCTTACTTGGATAGAAGGAAGCTTCTTTGTTCACCAGTGGGAGTGGGGAGCTTTGAGCAGCCTATCTGTCCCTGGAGGAGTGATCTCAGCACAGAATCTTGTAGTTTATTGGCCGTTTTGGGCTAATTTCTAGCTCTGTCAAGTCACCTGTATAAAAACCACTTTGGCGAGGTTTTTCGCTTGTTCCAACTCAGCAATAGCTCCTCATGGTCCTGCAGAGTGGTGCTAGCAGCAGAGAGATGAAAAAGAGTGACTGCTACTTGATTTAACTACATTTTACTGCTATTACCTTTGCCACTGTCTATTCTCGCCGAAAAGTGAGTTAAATCTGCTCTTTTGCCTGTTTTAAGCTTGTTTTTTGCAATTTCATACCTGCACTTTTAAAGTTTGTCTTTTTGTTGAATTTATCTGTTGAGGCTGCTCACTCAAGTGTGCTAGCCTGTGTTAAGTAATTACTGTGCATTTTCTACTGTTTCTATTGTAAATAAAAAAAAAGAAAAACCAAAAAAAATATCCTTGTTTCCCGCCTTTCCTGACCTAGAATAGTCCCTAATACAGGCATTGCTGTATTCTGGACTTTAGAATAGTTCCTGTGTTGCCCATTTCCTTACTTGGATAGAAGGAAGCTTCTTTGTTCACCAGTGGGAGTGGGGAGCTTTGAGCAGCCTATCTGTCCCTGGAGGAGTGATCTCAGCACAGAATCTTGTAGTTTATTGGCCGTTTTGGGCTAATTTCTAGCTCTTTCAAGTCCCCTGTATAAAAACTCACTTTGGCACGGTTTTTCGCTTGTTCCAACTCAGCAATAGCTCCTCGTGGTCCTGCAGAGTGGTGCTAGCAGCAGAGAGATGATAAAGAGTGACTGCTACTTGATTTAAGTATATTTTACTGCTATTACCTTTGCGACTGTCTATTCTCACTGAAAAGTGAGTTAAATCTGCTCTTTTGCCTGTTTTAAGCTTGTTTTTTGCAATTTCATACCTGCACTTTTAAAGTTTGTCTTTTTGTTGAATTTATCTGTTGAGGCTGCTCACTCAAGTGCGCTAGCCTGTGTTAAGTAATTACTGTGCATTTTCTGCTGTTTGTATTGTAAAAAAAAAAAAAAAAAAAAAATCCTTGTTTCCCACCTTTCCTGACCTAGAATAGTCCCTAATACAGGCATTGCTGTATTCTGGACTTTAGAATAGTTCCTGTGTTGCCCATTTCCTTACTTGGATAGAAGGAAGCTTCTTTGTTCACCAGTGGGAGTGGGGAGCTTTGAGCAGCCTATCTGTCCCTGGAGGAGTGATCTCAGCACAGAATCTTGTAGTTTATTGGCTGTTTTGGGCTAATTTCTAGCTCTTTCAAGTCCCCTGTATAAAAACCCACTTTGGCATGGTTTTTCGCTTGTTCCAACTCAGCAATAGCTTCTAATGGTCCTGCAGAGTGGTGCTAGGAGCAGATAGATGAAAAAGAGTGACTGCTACTTGATTTAAGTATATTTTACTGCTATTACCTTCATGACTGTCTATTCTCGCCAAAAAACAAGTTAAATCTGCTCTTTTCCTTGTTTTGGGCTTGTTTTTTGCAGTTTCATACCTGCACTTTTAAAGTTTGCCTTTTTGTTGAATTTATCTGTTGAGGCTGCTCACTCAAGTGCTCTAGCCTGTGTTAAGTAATTACTGTGCATTTTCTACTGTTTGTATTGTAAAAAAAAAAAAAAAAAAAAGGAAAACCAAAAAATATCCTTGTTTCCCGCCTTTCCTGACCTAGAATAGTCCCTAATACAGGCATTGCTGTATTCTGGACTTTAGAATAGTTCCTGTGTTGCCCATTTCCTTACTTGGATAGAAGGAAGCTTCTTTGTTCACCAGTGGGAGTGGGGACTTTTGAGCAGCCTACTTGTCCCTGGAGGAGTGATCTCAGCACAGAATCTTGCAGTTTATTGGCTGTTTTGGACTAATTCCTAGCTCTTTCAAGTCCCCTGTATAAAAACCCACTTTGGTGTTTTTTCTCACTTGTTCCAACTCAGCAATAGCTCCTTGTGGTCCTGCTGAGTGGTGCTAGCAGCAGAGAGACGAAAAAGAGTGACTGCTACTTGATTTAAGTATATTTTACTGCTATTACTTTTGCGACTGTCTATTCTCGCTGAAAAGTGAGTTAAATCTCCTCTTTTGCCTGTTTTAAGCTTGTTTTTTGCAATTTCATACCTGCACTTCTAAAGTTTGTCTTTTTGTTGAATTTATCTGTTGAGGCTGCTCACTCAAGTGCACTAGCCTGTGTTAAGTAATTACTGTGCATTTTCTACTGTTTGTATTGTAAAAAAAAAAAAAAAAAGAAAAACCAAAAAATATCCTTGTTTCCCGCCTTTCCTGACCAAGAATAGTCCCTAATACAGGCATTACTATATTCTGGACTTTAGAATAATTCCTGTGTTGCCCATTTCCTTACTTGGATAGAAGGAAGCTTCTTTGTTCACCTGTGGGAGTGGGGAGCTTTGAGCAGCCTATCTGTCCCTGGAGGAGTGATCTCAGCACAGAATCTTGTAGTTTATTGGCTGTTTTAGGCTAATTTCTAGCTCTTTCAAGTCCCCTGTACGAAAACCCACTTTGGTGTGGTTTTTCGCTTGTTCCAACTCAGCAATAGCTCCTCGTGGTCCTGCAGAGTGGTGCTAGCAGCCAAGAGACGAAAAAGAGTGACTGCTACTTGATTTATGTATATTTTACTGCTATTACTTTTGCGACTGTCTATTCTCGCTGAAAAGTGAGTTAAATCTCCTCTTTTGCCTGTTTTAAGCTTGTTTTTTTGCAATTTCATACCCGCACTTCTAAAGTTTGTCTTTTTGTTGAATTTATCTGTTGAGGCTGCTCACTCAAGTGCACTAGCCTGTGTTAAGTAATTACTGTGCATTTTCTACTGTTTGTATTGTAAAAAAAAAAAAAAAAAAAAAAAAACCAAAAAATATCCTTGTTTCCCACCTTTCCTGACCTAGAATAGTCCATAATACAGGCATTGCTGTATTCCGGACTTTAGAATAGTTCCTGTGTTGCCTATTTCCTTACTTGGATAGAGGGAAGCTTCTTTGTTCACCAGTGGGAGTGGGGACCTTTGAGCAGCCTACCTGTCCCTGGAGGAGTGATCTCAGCAAAGAATCTTGTAGTTTTATTGGCCGTTTTGGGTTAATTTCTAGCTCTTTCAAGTCCCCTGTATAAAACCCCACTTTGGCACGGTTTTGCATGAATTTGCGCATAGTGCAGCATCGGGCAGCGCCGCTTAATCGGGCTTAAACCATTCTCGGCTTCACAAAGTCTACTCTTCACTTTTTCCCTTAGATCTGCTCTATCTCTCAAAGTAAGGACCCTATTTTCAATCTAAAGCCCTGCACTTGCTCATATAAGCAATTATATAAGTTAGCACTAATAAACTAATAGCACTACATCCTCATATACTCCCTTGGAGTACTCGGCCCCTATTGGTCCTTTTGATCAGTTATAAAGGAGTTACTTATACTATTCAGGCATGTCCAAAGGTCAGTTGATGGTTTCCTCTCCAGTCCAGCTGGTGAATCTGGGAATCTTGAGGCAATGTTACAACTGCCTCATGTACACAGACAACCCTCTCCTCCTCCCAACAAGTACAAATATATGCGAGAGATGCAACCATATAGCCAAACTGGAGGCTAAGCTCTCTCAACTTAGTACTGGCGCAGTCAGTCAGGAGGAGAAGGTAACCACACACACCACAAATCCAGTCACACATAGACCTACCACAGCAGCAAACCAAACACATAAACACACAAAAACATACTCGGAGGCTCTAAATATAAATCTGCCAAAGCAACAGAGACCTCCAAAGCAGACATCCAAACAACCACTACCCCAAAACAAAACATGTGTAACACATACTTCACAAAGTCAGTGTGCCAAACAGTCACAGCCCTTAAGGCTAAACAACACACCTGATACACTTGTAATAGGTGACTCTATTGTCAGGCATACTAACGTCCCACTCACCAGGCTGAACAAGGCGAAGGTCACGGTGAGCTGCCTGTCGGGCGCCAGGATCTGCCACATAACACAAGCACTCAGGTCACTCCAAAGCAGGTACAAATATGACTCAGTCATTGTCCATGCTGGTGTGAATGACCTGAGACGTACCTCCCTGGACTACATGAAAAGAGACATAGAGGAGCTCTCTGATCATGTAGCCCAGGCAGGTATGACCCTGACCTTGAGTAGCATCTTATCCTCACCAAGAATGATGCCACAGTACAAAGACAAAATTATCCATTTTAACAATTGCCTAAAGTTTTGGTGTCATTCAAACGGGATCCAGTGTCTGTCAGCTTGGGATGACATGCTCGACAAGCCACATTGCTTCGCTAGGGACGGCTTGCACCTGTCACCCCTGGGCTTTTGGATGCTGACAAAGGCTCTTGCCACCCCCATAGTGCCTTTTTTAGGCAAGGCTCAAAAGACAAACCCACCTCCATAGACAACACAAGGAAAAAGAAACTAAGGGTAATGCTGCTCAATGCCAGAAGTCTAAACCTCAAAATGCAAGAACTCAAAGCCCTCCTCAGTATGGATTATATCGATGCCTGTGCAGTAACAGAGACTTGGTTTAAGGCTCCTGAGAGCACCCTAGCACTACCAGGTTATACCTCATACCATGCTTTTTGGCCCCAAAACTCGGGCTGAACCACAAACAATCAAAGATACCCACACCTCCAGGTTAGTGGCACTGCACGAAGCATCGGAGACTATCCATGTGCAACTGACAGTGAGCAAAACTGTTTTTCAGTTTGTAGCCTACTACAGACCACCCTCCCTAACTCAGGAACCTCACTCAGCTTTCCTGAGAACCCTGGAGAATATGAAGGTCTCTCCAAACACCATTATATTGGGCGACTTCAACTACCCAAACATAGACTGGGAGCATTACTCAAGCCCCAGCACCCTAGCCCAAAGGTTCCTAGAATTCATAAACTCGAATGCTATGGAACAATTAGTCACCATTCCCACAAGAGGGGAAACATAATGGACCTGATCATCACAAACATGGGGACTCTATGCACCACACCAGAGGTATACCCCTCATTGGTAAGATCAGACCATAAATTAATCTCTCTGAACATCCACATCCCAACCCCACCACCAGCCCAGACAACCACAGTGAAAAACTTCTCAAAACCAAGGTGAAATCCTTTAAAGCCCCCGGGTCAATGGAAACAATGGCCCAAACTGCAGAATCCTTTATAAATGCATTCTATGGACACCTACAGGAATGCATGGATCATGCAATCCCAAATAAAACCAAGACCCAATCCTCCAAAGGCAGGCGTCCTGTCTGGTGGACCCCAGCCATAAATAAGCTATATAACAAAAGGAGGAAGCTACTACATGATAGAACAAAATCCCTAAAAGGGAAGGCATCTCTGATCAGTACTAGCAAAAAACTACGGTCCCTCATAAACTCATCAAAGGCCAGCTTCGAGAGAAAAACTGCACAGGACACTAAAGATAATCACAAGGCCTTCTGTAGTCATGTTAGGAACCTGGGTGGCAACTCCCAGATATGTTCGGAGTTAGTCCAAAATGACAAAAAATACACTGAACCCACAGACATTGCCAACATCCTGGCAGACAGGTTCAGTGCAAACTTCTCCCCCCCTTCCCCCCCAAAAGAGCAAATATCTATCCCAGCAGAGAGTTGTCTCCCTGACATCTCAGATGCTCAAGTGAGAGCTGCCCTCTCCAAAGCAAAAAACACAGCATCAATGGGACCGGACGGTGACCCAGGCTGCATCCTACACAAGCTCCAAGAAGAGCTAGAACCTCATATAAAGTTACTGTTCAAGCCTTACTACAGGATATGTACCCAAGGAATGGTGTACAGCAACAGTGGTCCCACTCCACAAAGATGGTTCCTCAACAGATCCTGGAAACTATCGCCCCATAAGCCTGACTAGCCTGGTCTGCAAAGCTATGGAGCGGATCATCATGGAACTCAAAGACATTGGGGACCTACAGACACTGGATCCTACCCAATTCAGCTTTGTCAAGAGCAGATCCTGCCTCTTGAACCTGGTCGATTTCTTTGAAACAGTCACCAAGGCCATAGATGAAGGGAAGGTAGTCCACACAGCCTACCTGGACCTCGCAAAAGCCTTCAACACAATACCCCACTCTAGCATCATAAAAAAACTCTCCAGCTTAAATATCAACCCCTATGTCATAAGATGGGTTGCAAACTGGCTCAAGGATAGAACCCACATGGTCAGAATTGCGGCAGCCTTGTCAGACTCTGAACCAGTTACAAGTGGCATCCCACAAGGCTCAGTCCTAGGACCTCTCTTGTTTGGTATATATTTTTCTGAGGTACAGGCCAACACGGGAGGACTATGGCTGACCAAGTTCACAGATGACTGCAAACTAGTTGCCATAATCGACTCTCCAGCTGACACAAGCATCCTCCAAAAGGGTCTCACAGAGACAGATAACTGGTGCCAAAGCCATGGCGTAAAGCTAAACGCCAAAAAGTGTATAGTCATCCCCTTTGGGAAAATCAAAGTGCCCACAAATTACCACATAGGCGGTAATTCATTAAGTACGAAGGAAGTAATTAGGGACCCAAGTTGATAGTAATCTCTCCTTTGACAACCACGTTGCCAAAGTGGTTAGAAAGACCTTCTATATAACCCACCTTATCATGAAAGGATTCACATCTAGATCAAGGGAGGTCATTGTCCCCCTTTACTCATCACTCATCTGGCCCATAATTGAATACAATGCCCCATTTGGGATGTACCTTACCCGACACCTGCAGCAACTGGAAAGACCCCAAAAGTACCTCACCAAGAGGATCAAGGGACTCAAACAGATGACCTATGCTGCTCGGTTAAAGAAACTCCAGCTCTACTCAGTTGCATACCGCCTACTTAGAGGCGATCTGTGCCTGACGTATAAAGCCATGTCCAATCCAGAACTAATAGACATGCTCCACCTCCAAAATTCAAATCCCTTAGAGCTACGGGCTCGAGGGACTTGAACCTCAACACAGAAATTAATAGGACATGCTGGAGAGACAGATTTATAACCCAGAAGCTCCCAGCACTTAGGAATAGGATCCCAGTCCAAGTCAGGCAGAGCCCCTCACTGACTCTCTTCAAGAGAAATTTTGACGAGTGGATGGCAGATTGTAGGTTTACCCCGGGGATCACTTCTGTGTCACTACTAGACAGAGGCACAGTAAACTAACCTAAAAAGGGCACAGTAAAACTCATTTAAAAGGGTGGAAAAAGCCAAACACACTCTGGCTAGGCTTGTAAATGCCCTAGGGCAGATAGCCTAGTATCAACCTATGAACCTATAAGAAGTCTCAATCTGTGTTAGCAACAAGCATAATTCTATATTGGTTAAGTAGGACGATGCCCTGGAGTTTAGCTACGTGCAAATCACCATAGACAAAGTTCCATACCATATCCTAACAAGCTGTAGGTCACCCTCCTTGTCCCTTGAATTCCATAGCTTGTACCTAGATCTTCTGCAGACACTCACCATCAAACCAAATACCCAATTTATGGGAGACTAATTCCCCCTCTTTAGACTGGGAAATATACACTGCCTCATATTCACAGGCACAATGATTCCTGAGCTTTATTAACACAAATACTCTTGACCAGATCAACACACTCACCAGGCTTTCAAATATACTGGACCTGGCAATCCACAATATAGGAGAATGCTGCACGATCAGCCCCCACTCCCCTTATGAGGTTGGGCCACAAAGTTGTCTCCTGTAAAATAAGTCAGTTCAGTAACCCCAACAAACCCTGTAACAGTTAGGAACTATTCCAAAGCAAAGTAAGTCTTATTAAATGATAGTTTGTCAAAATTAAATGCCCCTCCCAACTCTAGGTTCACAGGAACCTATGCAGAAGTGTTCATAGAGACCCTGTACAACCATGTAAATGGCTGTGTAGAGGCTGCTGTACCTGACAGAAGTAAACCCAAAACAAGCTTTAAAAACAAACCACACTGGTGGAATCCTAACCTTAATGGGGTATATAACAAAAGGAAAATAAGTCATGGCTGAAATCAGGAAGAAAAATTCCCACATAAATAGGAGATCTCCAATTAAACTAAACAGGAAACTAAGAAAACTAATTAAGTCCAATAAGGCCAAGAATGAGGACAAGATAGCTTCACAGGCCAAATACAACTACAAGGTCTTCTACAGCTATATCTGAAACCTCAAATGCAGCACACACCAGTATGCCAAATTGGGGGTCAGTGGAGCCACTTTCACTGAGCAGAGCAACATGGCAAATATGCTGGCTGAAAAATTCAGCTCAGAGTTAACCTGCTACTCCTCCTGCCTCACCCCATGAAATACCTGCCATTCTCCCTGCCTCCCCCCATGAAATATCTGTGTCCATATCCCCCAACTAATAACAGGGAGCAAATTCTGGTGGCAATCGGTAAGGTGAAAAAAACTGCCTCAGTGGGCCCCAATAATATCTCAGGATGCCTCCTAAATAGCTTGAAACATGGTTTATCAGGAGCACTTTAGTCACTTTTCAACTATAGTCTCAAACCTGGCTTTAATCCACAAGCATGGAGAACTGAAAAGGTTATTCCACTCCACAAAAGTGGAACATCAAACTAACCACAGAAACTGCAGACCTATTAATCTTACTACTTTAATACAGAAAGTCATAAAACAAATTAGCACAGAAATGATCAACAAGACATAGGCAACCTTCAGACACTGGATCTAAGGTCACCAATGCAATGGATAACAGAAAAATGGTGTATACCGTTTACCTGGAGCTGGCTATAGTGTTTGATGCAATACCTCACTCTGGTATAGTTGACAAACTCACCAAACTGGGCATAAACCCTTAGAAAACTTGCTGGTTTGCCAGCTGACTCACAGACAGGACCCAGGAAGTCAGGATTGGTGATACCCCCTCCACTGAGAGACAGGCCACCAACGGTTTACCACAGGGCTCTGTGCTTTGCCACTTCTATTTTGCATCTACTTCTCAAAGGTGAAGGCTAATGCCAAGGGCCTTTGGCAGACCAAGTTTGCAGATGACTGCAAACTGGAAGCTATCATAGATTTCCCCCATGACACAGACTTCTTGCAATAGAGATTAACACAGTGAAATGGTGCCAAAGTCATGGACTTAAGCTCAATGCCAAGAAATGCACTACAGTGCCTCTTGGGATAATTGCCAAGCAAGCTAATTATTTTTGATAAGACACTCCTAAGAGTTGACCCAGTAGTCAGGGATCTGAGAACATATGTAGACAGCAAGATGGCCTTTGACCAACATGTGGCCAAGGTAGTAAGAAAATCATTCTATGTCACACAACGTATAAGTGTGTGGCATGCAGGTCCAAGCTAGTCAAACTGTTACTTTTTTTTGGCTCTTATCAGACCCTTCATTGCGTAAAATGCCCATTTTGGCATGTACCTGACCAGACATATGCAACAGTTGTGAAGCCCCCAAAGGTTCCTTATCAGAAGAATCCAGAGTATAAGCACATTGTCCTATATGGACTTCCTTAAAGCCCTCTCTCTATACTCTGTCTCCTACAGGTTACTGAGAGGTAATCTATGTCTGGCATACAAGGCATCCTCAGATCTAGTTCAGATGGACTTTTTGAAAATTTGCAAAACAAACAGCATCAGAACTACTACATCCAAGAATTAAAATTTTGCTTGTGACATAAATAAGACATGTTGGTGAGACAGATGCATCTCTCAAGGATTCTCATGCTCTGTAACAAGTTCCCCTTCTATGTGAAGCAAAGTCCTCATTCCTATCCCTATTTAAGCATAACCTTGATCAATGGAGGTAAAATCAGAAAATCACTCCAGGTCTGGTCCCCATGTCTGTGATAGACAAAGGCAGGCAGTAATGTCCAAACTAACATACCCACCACCCACACAGATAACCTCTAGAATCTTCTTAAGTAACAAACCCCATCCTAATAAATGCACATGATACATAGGGACACAATTGGGTTGGATTGTATGACTAGGCTTATAAAGACCCTGGTGGTCATTAGGCTAGCATATACATTTGAACCTATAAACTTACAGCTTTTTTGTGCATTTTCCAACTCAGATAGCCTAGACCACCACCTACTGCCACTAGATGGAATAGCCCATTCCTCAATGTATAAAACAAAAAAATATTGCTTGATAGTATATTATTATAACAAACTTAAACTACCTGGACAAGACAAAATCAGGTGTTGGGGACCTTTAAAATGATTTAAAGGCAAAATCAACAACTAAAGCAAAAATAAATCAGTATCACTCTATGCAAAATAATAAACTAAATCTCTTATTTGACAAGGATGGAGCAGGATTAACTCAGGACCCCCCCCCCCAGAGTGTGGTGAGGGTGGCAAGCATATGGAAGCTCTGGGAAACTAAGCAGGAAAGAATTTGTAGTAAGGTAGGTTTACTCAAGAACAATACTGATTTGCTGGATGGGCAGTCAGTGTAATGGATATATTGAGATAAAGGGTGGGAAAAGTACTTCAGGGGATCCAATAACATAAATTGAATACTGGAGCATAACCCTATGACCCTGAACCCAGGTAGGTTAGAATTTCAGAAATTTTAGTTTAGTGCCTCATTGAGGGCTGGGGAAGACACACAGAATGGGGAAAATGGTAGCAAAATAAGCAGAAAGGCACTAAAACGCAATTTTAAGCAGGTAAATGATAAACAGAATATAATACACTAGCAGCAAAACTGGAATATTAGCAGCTGTAAAAGCACTGAAGCACAAATCCTGGAGCGGAATTCACAAAATTGACACTACTACAATACCACCACAGACTAAGGAACCAGACTATACAAAAATTTATCAGTAACACTGTCTATGGAAAAATGTAGTAATAAAATGCCTAAATGAGGCTCAAATATGGCAGTTCACTGTTCTGCAACAAATGTGAATTGAACTACAAATCTAAGGCATCAGACAAGGTTCAACATTCAAACTGTTAGCTTTTACTAGTAATTCTACTAATGGAAATAGAAGCACAATAAAATGTATAAACAATGGTAAGATCTTGCAACAATACACAGTCTTCCCACTACTGTAAATGAAGCTAAAAGACCAACATCTCAAAAAAAGTAATCAAATGCAAACAGTGAAGGTCTTGGCTGAAACATGGAAAAAAAACAGAAAAACGCAAAAGAAAGTTACTCTTATAGTGACCTGTATGGTGAAACTTAATATTTAAGCAGAATTTAAATGAAAGTTTTTTTCCTTGATGAAAAGCTTGTTTCTCACACTTCAGTGTTTTTTACGCCTCTCAGAGTCTTGACTAAGACTGACAGTCAACTCAAACAACCTCTGTAATGGCAACAAGATACAATAAACCTTGCTGCAGGGAATCAATACTAGACTGGGCTCTCAGCTCATTACCAAAAGCAGAGCATCTTGTAACACATTACCTGACACTCTGAATGACCATCTACCAATCTTTTAATCAGATGTCTAACACAAACCCCCTACAAACACCATTACAACATTGTAAGAAATCTCTCTAGTTTCATTAAATAAATAAATAAATAAATAAATAAAGGTAAGGTATTTATTTATTCATTTATTACCTTTATTATTTGTCTAAACCTATGTAACTGGAACATACTAGAAACATTACCCATGAACAATGATGTAACCTAATTTAATAATGTCTTCCTAATCATCATAAACAATTGTGTCCCCCTCAAAACTAAGAGAGTAACTTTCTGTCCATCAACATGTCTTAAGTACACAAAAATAGATTATAAATCTATGTGATAAAGCCTGAAAACTTTGACTGACAACAAAACTCCTTCAAATATGCAACAATATAGAACCCTCAGAAATCAAACAAAAATACCTCATCAAACAAGACAAGAGAATATACTATACCAAATTTCAGGATACACACAAATTTAAACCTTAAACTTTTCTGGAATTCCATAAACAATTTCACAAGCCTTGGGAGAGTCTTCTAATGAGCACATACAGTCTCAATAGCACACAAAACCATAGCCACTCAGTTTAATCAACACTTCAATCCAAACAGTATCATCCTTAATCAAAAGCAAAGATTGCCTTTCTTCCAATATCCCATCATAATACAATAGTCATCAGGATGATTTCTCCTTCAAGCTAGTTCCAACCTTCATAAGAAAATACCTTATCAGCCTAAACTGGCCTTCCTAGGTCCAGAACTACCATCAAAATATATTAAGATTGTTGCTGATGCTCTATGTTGCCCAATCATAATACTCAGAAGTTACTCTAGTCAGGAAAACTATGTCCCAGAACTTTGGAAAACGTCTTTTATTACACCTCTCAAGAAGGGTGGACCACTCTCCCGAACTCTCAAACTATTTCCCTATAGAAAAACTGTCCCATTTATAAAATATTCACAAAAAGCATACACACAATTATTAAATTTAATCCCTGAAAAACAAACTCTCTCAGCATGTTTTTTTGCATAATTGTAACACTGCCACTGTCTTCCTCAACTTTCCCAGCTTTGTTAACTAAAACAGAAATCTGATCTTCACCATCTTCCTTGATCTGTTTAAAGCTTTTAATATAGTCTGTCAACAAAAATTATTATATAAATTCTCCTCTCAGAGTAATCCAGTCCACATTTTATTATTTTCTAGGTAACAAACAATAGGGTGTAAAATGTCAGCTTGATTTTCCTCCTGTAATATTTCTGTTGGTGTCCCCTAGGGATTCATTGTTATTCAACCTATTTATTCTTCAGTGATTTGCATGCTGCTTCCATTTTCTCTTCTGTTGTACAATGTGCTGGTGATTCCACATTAATCCTTTTAGCTAAAACATTAACTTCATTCCAAGTCAAAACTCAACAGTTTTTCTCAGCCATTGACAACTGGCTAATCAACTCCCAACTACTCGTAAACCCTTGGCAAACCAGACCACTAGTTGCCCAAAGACAACTATTCATAACATCTAAGGATAACAGATGAGCACTTCAGATTTGACCAGCATCTCTCACAGATAATTAATAAAACACACCAAAAAGAAGATTCATTTTATAGAATAAGACCCTACATTAACTGACACTGCAAGAAATTAAATTGTTACAGCCATCTACTTCCAAGCCTTGCTCTATGGCTGTCTTGTGGTCTCATTTTTTGGTCCTTCATAAATCAATAGACTTGGAAAATGCAGAATAAGGTAGCCCCTCTGCTGCTTATCAATCCAATAGAGCTCATGACTACATCATTCTCAAGCAAATAAACTGGCAAGAGTTTCCCCATGTTGTCTCAGACTCTCAACCAGATATAACTGATAAGTTAATTCATCACCCAAAAAATGTTCAAGTATCATCCAGCTATATTCTCCTAACAAAACACTGCATTCTACAATCAAAAAATGGCTTGTAATTTTCAAATCGAATAACCTAGATGGAGATTCCATTTACTCTAAATGTATCTGTATAAAATGGAACATAATATACCTATTTAGGCAAATAGACAAGCTACTTTTAAATTTGAGGTAAAAAATAAAAATAAAATAAAAAAAAATTACCCCCCCACTACCTAGCAGCTAGCCTTAATCTCCCCTAAAGTAGCTTATCCTCATCAAGACCTTTCCATCATTTCTTCTATAACTCCTCAACCTTACAGCTGTTACATCATGCATAGTCTGTAATCATAGCAATTCAAATACAGCACTGTTAATGTTTTTAATTTATCACCACCCAACTTTACTACTACTGCAAGAATCTAACAAGTACTTAAATCAATTCTCCTTTAAGCCCATTCCAACCTGTGCCATAAAGAATGTCTAGTTAAACTCCAAAACACAACCCTGGTGATGGATAATCTCCCTCCAGAATATGACAGCATCTTTCTATTATTCATTCTTATAAATAGATGCATACAGGTATGTCTACCATATTGAAAAAGGCATTCATACTTCCACTGCAGGATGAAGGATCATCAAATGATTTTTTCTGATTATAGACCCATTGCCATTCTACCCTCCATTTCCAAGATACTCAAAGTACATTCATGTATGCCTATTGAATTACATTAGCACTAACAGCCTACTCTCCCTAACCCATTATGGCTTTCATCCTCACTACAGTACTTACAAAGTACTATTCAAATTTACAGACACAGTAAACAAAAACAGAATGTCAGGAAATACGGTAACCTGCCTCTTCTTGGGCTTGTCAACAGCATTTGACAGTGTATCCTATACTAAATACTACAAAAACTATATCATCCTGGCTATCTCATCCTTTTCTCTTGGTTCAATAGTTACCTTATTAGCGTGCATCAAGCAGTAAAATGGCAAAATGTATACTCCTCTTTTCAACCCATTAATATTGGTATACCATAAGGCTCAATGCTAGATTTTATTGGTTAAGATTTTCATAAATGACTTGCACTCCACTGACAAGCAGGCCACTTTAATTCAGCACCCCAATGATTCTACACTTCTCTGTTTTGCTCATGTCCTACCAAACTTCCAAATAATAAACCAAAAATAATTTTCCAGAATAGAGACCTGGTTAAGTCAGACAATTCAGAACTCCACTTAAACAATAAAAAACATAAAAAAAATAATTTTCTCTCCTAAATCCCTCTCCCAAAGCAAATCTTACTTTAAGATAACCTCAGCTAATAAAACAAAGATACAAGTGGTGCTGCATATTACATTATTAGGTGTCTTAATTGATGCAAATATGAAATGTGACATACATATCCAAATAGCAATCAAAACTGCCAAGTACTCTGCCATCCCAAATCCTTCCTCACTAAAATCCAGAGAAGCATTTATCAGAACACATCTCAAGTATATGCTTCTTTCATTCTCACAGATTTGTAGTCAACACAAAAAATAAAGCTGGAACAGTGTTATAATAAAATAGCAAAATTTGCAGCAAATCTCCCACATAGAGCTCAGCACTGGTTGGAACTCTCCAACCAAATTAATTATTCATAGCTTACCATAGGTTCATAGGTGTGTACTAGGCTAATTGTCCTGGCATCTTTATAAGCCTAGCCATAGGATTACCCTGGCATCATGCCACCCAGCCTTAGTTCCCAGTGCCTCCGTCGAGTAGAGCCACTGGAGTTATCCCAGGAGTGAATTTTCTTTCTCATCCACTCAAGATATATATTGAAGAGGGTCAGCGAAGTGCTCTGCTTGACATGTATGGGAAGTCTATTCCACAGCATTGGGAGTCTCTGGGTTATGAACCTGTCCCTCCAGCACGTTCTGTTGATTGTGGTATAGGTTACATAGTGTATAATATTTTGTATAACCCAGATAAATCCCCCTTTCCTTTAAAGACATAATTCCAGTTTTGTTTGCGTCTTTCGGCTTTTCCCAGTTAGGGGTCACCACAGCGGAACTCCGGTCCGCTAATGATTGGCAGTTGATTTTTACGTACCGGCTTGCTAGGCCTGATGCACAACCTTTACCGAAGGTACACCCATTCATGCACGTCTCCACGCAGAAGACGCTCTAGCTGAGAATCGAACCGGACAGCGTCTTACTGTGAGGCGACAACACTACCGCAGCACCACCACCGCGATAAAGACATAATTCCAGTCCATTCTTCAAAAAGAGCAGTCCACTCAAAGTAAAGGACTACTTATAAACAATCACAAAATCACAAAACTCTGCTGGAATTGATCTTTTCTCAAGCTATTTCTACAAAGTATGGAATTACCTTCCACCGACACACAAACAGATCAACAGTATTCGTGCTTGTAAGGTAGGACTTGAGCAATTCCTAAAAGAAGCTTGGCTATGTCCATGCATATCACCTGACAATACTTGTCTCGATACTCCCGCACTCATAAACCATTCCTCCTTTTCTTTAAGCAGACAGCCCTGTATCCTATTTCTATCGCTTAGCGTGTTTCTTTGTCTTGTCATCTGTCTCATCACATCCAGTACATACTGACCTATGTAAGAACTGTTATGCACATTTGTATAATTTCTTGTCATTTTTACAATTGTACTTTCTTATATTTCTTTACTATGATTGTATTACTGCTTTATTGTATTACTTTTCTAAGCTTATAAAACTATAGCTCTTGTACACATATAGCTTTTCTCCCTGGGCCTCCTCTGAATAGGGGTTACTATGCCCAATCAGACTTTTCCAGTAAACAAAAATCAAATAAAATAAATATAAAATAATTATGGACAAGACTTTGTACTGCGTTGCTATGGTTGCAGACTCCATATGGTGTGAAAAGTGTAAGGTTACTGAAAACTTGTTATCCTATATTTATTTATTTATCTTTCTTGCTCTGTATGCTTAAAATGGTACTGTTTTTTTTTTTTTTTTTTGTAGAGCTTTTCTCACTGGTCCTCCTCTTAAAAGGACTTATTTTCTGCCCAGTTTGACTATCCTGTTAACCAAATACAAAAAAACTCACCTAGCAACCATCCATGGTGGGGGGAGGGGGGATCTTTGCTGAATACTAAATATCAGCATCTGCTGTTTAATGCACTTATCTCCAGTCACTACTCATGTTAACAGTATCCTTACCATGCCAGGAGTCTACAGGACCATCTTCAATTTCTGTTACTTTTGAAGTACTGGCAGGAAGGTGGTAACCTTAAACAGCAACTTCTACAACTCAACAACATAAGGTTTGTCTAGCCTCTAAAAGGAATAAGCATCAACTCCTCCTCAAACCACTCCAGGGTTGTTCACTATCTATTACATTCTTGATATTTCTGTGTTTAGTTACAAAACTAGTAGGACCACATATAACACTAATGCAACACCCCTTTTTAACTTCTCTCGTCTTTCTCCTTTGGGTCCCTCATGCACAGAAGTGAAATATTGATGAACCACCGCTAAAAAAACAAGGGTTTCACTGCCTGGGAATATGGCACAGCTACACTAATCAGTCTAATTCAGCCATAAAAGTACATCACTATCCTTCTTAACTATTAACATTCTTACCATACATGCTTAAGTACTTAAGGGTCACAACTTAAGTGGCTACCTCAATCCCATTGTCGCATTTAAGATTTTCTGATCTCCCATTCCTCTCCATGTCAACAATGACATTTCTCAGCCATCCAGAGTAAGATGCACTCTCAAGTGCTCTATTCTTACACAATTTAGTCAACAGGAAAATAGTGTAAGTACCCCATAACTAAGTCACTTTTCACTGTGAGTCTATCCAAGAAGTGGATACACTACAGGATACCAAACAGACCACAACTAACCAGCCACTGGAATTCATTTCATCTGATACTGCATGACCAGACACCATCATCGAAGTTTTGTACTGGTGTTTCTTTCCTTCCAAAACTATGCCAGTTGTCCTATAAACAATTAAACTCACAAAAACATAATTGTGGTCTAAAGGTGATATTTGGCTGATCTCAAAACGCTTACTATAAAATCTCAGAATAGCAGAAAGATTCATCCCAGAAAGTTTCTGAATAAAAACTGCCCATTTAAGTCTAATCACTGCAGTCTGATCCACTGGTGTGGAAAGATGAAGCCCTAACTATGACCCAAGTGAGCAGAGTATGATTACTGGCTGAGGCACCAACTGAAGCTGGCAAAGGGTAGGAAATAAAAGAGAAGGTCCAATTTGCCAGTTTGGGAAAAGGTTGAGAGCATTTTCCCAACATAATCTCCATGGATGAACCCCTGGAGGGGTCATATAGAGGATGTTGGCTACAAGGAAAGTAGGGTCATTTGACTTAGTTATATGTAGAGGCATGGGTATAAACTGCAAAGAACTAAGTGCTTGAATGTAAATGGGCAATGCAGGAGAAGTTAGGGCTTAATCCCTCCCCCTAAAAACTGTGTCCAATTACAAAGGTCAACAGAGCAATATAGGGAGGAGGACTTGATGTGGGTGACAATATCAGGTAAAAAAAAGGTTCATTTTTAGCTCCCTGTGATATACAACATGTCTCTGAAGATAAAAACCTTTTGTTACTTCTAGTCTCAAGACCTGAACCCCTTATTTTCTTCCTATGACTTACAAGCACTTAAAACTACATGTACAAGCTTGTCATTGACTAAAGCTATAAGAGTGGAATGAAACCAAGAGTATGGAATAACCAGATTATATGGCTGATTGATGCAGACATACCTACATGCATTGTTCATTGCTGCACTGGTATCTAAACTGATCATCTGGAGCTGTTATCTGAGCTGATCATGTGCTGTTTAGCTACTTTATTTTTCTACCATGAGTATTACAGAATGTTTTCTCAATATACAACCTTAACCATTTCTGTAGATTCCATCCCTTGCAGAGGAAATTAAGAATGTGCTCAAAGAACATAGGGACATGTCAACAGAAAACTCATGAAAAGAGACTGCCAAGTGCACACAATTAAATATAACCTCTTTTAGCCATCTCCATAGCAGAGATAATATGGCACTGATGATGTCCTAGATGATCAAGAGTTGGTCAACATTCTGGGAGTTGAAATAACCTGCTAGGGTGGAAGGGAAAGGTGTGGTTAATGCTAGTTTGCCTAACCCAGTGGAAGTAGTTTGTGCATGCCCCGCTGCAGGAATCTCATCCACAGGAAGGCATTAGTTGTGCAGGTGGAAGTTGAAGTCCTACCAAGGTCTTAGTGTTGAGGGCAATGCACCATACATGCTGACCAAGAGGGAGAATGGAGTTAAGAGCATGCAATAAAAAAAAACATCACCTAACCCCACCTGCAAGATAGCCATGACCTCATCTTTCCCTGCCCTGGTAATATCGGATGACAGCAGAAACTAGTGGCACAGTGCAGTATGCAAATGATCCAGCTGTGAAGGGCTACTCATGGAATAAGCTGAATACATACTTAAAAAGTATACCCCTCCCCCTTTGGGCTGCCAGGTAAAGCAGAACTGGATGGAGTGATTCAGTAATCCATTCATCATCAAACCATAACTGTGCTAATAATTTCTAAAAGCAAGGATGAGATTGATTTTATGTTAGAATAGCTGGGAATGCAAAACTCTGGTCTGATATATATATATATATATATATATATATATACACACACACACACACACACACACACACACACACACACACACACACACACACAAAATATGAGACAGACTGCTGCATATTGTACTCTCTTTACAATGCAGATATAACAATGGATGTACAGTGTACAGAGGTATAACATTGGCTATTACTTTAACTTAACAGGGTTTTGCACACCACTGTAACTTCATCCCCAAAACAGAGTAATTGACATACTACCAAACAGAAATAATTATATTTAATTTTCCTGAAAATACATGTGCGTGCATGCCTGTTCTAAGCCTTCTTCTCTTATACCAGAGCTAGCTGCTGGGGGTAAATGAAAGTTAAATGCAAATTGATATCTGCTACTGATGAGCGATATCTGACAGGATGATTCATAAACAGCTTGGTAGGAGAGATCATAAAAATATACACAGTGAAAAACAGAAAGAATGAATCAGCGCCAACAATAAAGTTAGCCTCTACTTACACCCGTGACTAGCACTGAATCAAATGCTTCTTAGCAGCTTTGTATCCTTGATATCACAATAATTCTTTAAAGATATTGTCCTTGTTGGGGGTCAGATAAAACACACACACATATATATATATATATATATATATATATATATATATATATATATATATACATATACGCTGCATCATTCAAGTGCATCAGAATATGTGAAGGTCTTTCAAAAGTACATAAATATTTTCAGAATAGGCAACCAAGTATAAATGATCTTCATTGTTAATATAAAGCACATAAAAGGAATAAATGATGTAAACAATGCATGTGTACTACTGTGTTTCTGCTCTGTTTATGTACCTCTGTTTACCTAAACACAATCACTTTATGAATGTTTGCAATTTGGATACTTCTGCTCCCCATTTCACATATTAAACTGCTAAATAAAGCAGCAATAAATAATTGGCCCAGTTACCTCAACCAGATATTCCACATCAGCATTCAAATAAGCCAGCAGCAGGTACAGAAGTCCTCAACCAGCATCTTCTAGTTGAGTGAGTCATGTGAAATGTTAGATGATTGAGCACTATGGTTTCTCATGTTGCATTTCCTGCAAAGTGGTTAAGTAATACTGCTTTGCAAATGCCATTCTTGCAAGTAAAGTGTTATTTTTAGAAATGTGACAGAACCCTGAAAGATTAAGGATAAATCCCACAGACGCCAAAACCATAGGGCAAAGGGGAGGAAGAGTCCCCACACTTTCATAGCTGTAAGACCTGCAATGCATGCACGCTTACGTGAATTTAAATTTAAACACAAAAGTGCATGGTTCCTGCCTACCAGACTCACCACCACTTAAGGCTGCTGCTGGAAAACCTCATGGTAAGCTTAAGGTTGCTGGTGTTATGAAGCTGCTCCGTTCTGCTTATTTTATAAAGTTGATGCTACGTTCTGCTTATTTTATGAAGCTGGTGCACTGGACAGCTGTAAACATGTCTGCCAGATGTTGAGTGCATGCTGTTACTAAGTGTATGAGAAATCGCTCCCTTGCTGTTTCTTCATGATTCTTCCAAAATTCTCATGTTAAGCTGAAAATAGTCATTTACCCCTTTAAAAAATTAGCCTAAACTGTAATAAAAGTATGTACTTCTTAACTGGCCCCTGTGCTGTTATTCCCAGGTCATCCATTTCTGCATTACTGGACTTACATAGATTATTCTGATGAGTCAGTATGCATTATTCCTAAGTGTGACAGCTGTATATTTAATGAAAATATTTTGATCTGAAATATCTGTCCTTTTTTTCCAGTTTTTTTAATGTTGTCATCTTAATTCACAGTGGTGGACACAACTCCTACTAGCATAAGGAAGCACTCATTTCAGTTAATGATTATTTGTCTTTTCCCTTTATTCTTAAATTTCTGGCAACAATCTGTTAGATACAAGTTGTAGTTACAGCAACTCTCACTGTTACCATCTACAGCAGCGACCTGTTCAGTATCTCATTTTTATTTCTTATTTGTAATACTATTTTTCCACTTTGTACATTTACCTCATTCTGTTATTAGTTTAGTTGCTCTACAACACAACTACAAACATGAAGTCAGTTGAGCCTATTTATATTAGGAGAGGTATAACAATGCACCATCATGTGTGACATCTTCCTGGACATTTCTTAATTTGTACTACACAAAGTACACTGCTGCTCCTTGTTCTTTTTTAGTGCAATGAGTGATGGACAAAGCAACTGCACAAAGACATGCACAGCTGTCTGCTTGATTATATTTGTAATGTGGCAACAGACTGAAATGAGGTTGCATCACTAGTGCACATCTGTACAAATAAAAAAAAATTATGTCTTTTATTTCTGATTGTATAAATGTTTACCTTCTACTTGCTATTTATTAGACTGTTGTTTCTGACATATCTAGAATGAACAATTTTTTACCCTCATTACATAGCTAAGGTATTAGTTTAGTGGCAGTTCTAAGATCAGGCACAATCTGCTGCTTATATGAAGCTGGTGTGCGTGTGTATGTAAAATGCCCCAATACATACAACAGCCTGCATTCTCTACCCACACCACCTGTCTAGATTTTCACAGAATATTTGGTTCATACTTTGGTCTGTTCCTCTTAATTGTGGTTTTGAGGCAAATCAATGATAACGGAATTCACAAAATAATGATAGCCCTTTACGTTTCAGTCTTCCTATTTTTTTTTTTTTTTTTTTTGGTAACACAAAACACTATTTCAGTAACTTCCTAAGCTTATACAAGCAATATTTAAAATGTATCCCTAGATTTGGGTCTTTGCCCCCCCCCCCCAAATAAATTTTGGCTTTCCAGATTTCTTCTGCTGTGAAATTCGAAGATTTAGTTGTGTCAAGTGGATGGTGCAGTGGTACTGTTGTTGTAGCACAGCAATAGGTTCTCTGGTTTGATTCTTGGCTGGGGTGCCTTCTATGCAGCGTGTGTATGGCCTTGGATGGGTTTCCTTGGGCTGCTTGGGTTTTCTTCCATGTCACAAAGACATGCATCTAAAGCATTTCGCCCTGGGCCTCTGCTGAAAATTGGCTATGTTCCAGGTCCGACCTTCCTGGTTAATAAATGCTAAATAAACATTTTTTCAAGGAGCTGAAATCTTCAGGGGAAGAAAAGTTGAGTGTTGCTTATTCCAAGTCTGTTTGCATTGTTAGTAGCCTTACTTTTGATGCATAAGGCTTTGGGTTCTACTCCAGAGTATGTAGATGGATTGCTGATAATGTACTGTGTTGTATTTTAAAGGGAGTGGATGTTGCAGTCCTGTGAATGCCCTCCTTTGGAGGGGTTACCTAGTAACTATGAACTTATCATAAGTTTGCCATCCATTCCTTATTGCAATATTTACTAGCTTATCATTTTTTAATGTCACACAGGCAATTTATTCTTCAAGGGAAACAGCCACTTTATTTGTAGATGAAACAATGAAATATAAAGTTGTTTGATATCAGCAAGCTCTTCATTAGTTAGAGATCCCTTTAATGTGGAATTATTTTGATGACTTACTTCTGCAGAGATTTTGTATATTTACTGATATTGGTGGATTGTAATGATAGAAGTTTGAGTGGTTTTTTATGGTCAAAGTTTTCTGAAATGGATAGTTTTGTCATTATTGGTTCATACATTTTGTTTCATTGCTTACTAGAAGGCAGTTCAAAACTACAAATTTAAAACACATTCTAACAACTGGTGCTGTATTATACAAGGAATATAATTTAATACAATCAGGAAAGTGAATCAAAGAATGCATACATGTATGCATGGCCCTAAAAATGTGTTTGAAAACAGCCTAGAGAAAAGTGTGAAAGGCTCAAAATCATGGGCAAATTTTAAGCTTTACTCTTGTTACCAAAGCAATGGATGAAGGTAAAACAGTTCACACCACATTACCTTGACCTGGCCAAGGCTTTTGACACAATCCCCTACTCAGGTGTAGTACAAAAGATGAATAATGTAGGAGCAAACACTTGTACACTAGCTAGACTGCCAACTTGCTCACAGGATGCAAGAGATCAAAATAGGGGAAGAGACAAGTCACTAAAGGAGTCCCAAAGGGTTTGGAGCTGAAACTTTTTCTGTTTGGCATATACATCTCAAAAGTAAAAGGAAATACCAAATGGCTTTGGCCCACTAAGTCTGGGATGACTGCAAGCTAGGAGCAGTTATTGAATCCCCAAATGACTCAACCATCATGCAGGAAGGTTTGTCTTAAATAATAACTGGTGTCAAAATCATGACAATGCCCTCTAAGAAATGACCCAATTGTTTATTTGGGAACTTGTGTGCACAGTGACCTAACGTATGACCAACATGTGCCCAGAGTTATAAGAAACCCTTTCTATATTGCACAGCTTATAAACAAATTATGACTATATCTAGAGATGTTGCCGCCTCCCTTTACAAAGCTATTATTAGGTCAATCTTTTTGTATAATGCCCACTTTGGCATGTATCTGTCCATCTCCATGCAACAATTGGAATACCTTCAGAGATACCTTACTAAAAGGATACAAGTCCTAAAAATTAGGTCTTGCATGGACCAGCTCAAAGATTTATTACTATACTTACTATCCTACAGAGTGCTTAGAGGTGACATGTCTGGCATACAAGGCATCCTCCGACCTAATACAGATGGACCTACTGAACATCAGCAAGTCAAATGGCATCAAAAATACTCAGTCCAGTTATCTAAACTGAATGTTGTGGAGAGATGGATATATATCACAGAGGCTACCACTGTTTCAGAACACACTATCCATAAAAATAAAACAAAGCTCATCCATCCATATTCAAATAAAACTTGGATCTAAGGATGGAAAATGTACTCCAGGATTGCCCCTCATGCCACTAATGGATAGACACAGTTCCTAAATGCTGCATCTCTTACATGGGCCTCCTCAAATTATCTATGGTACAATCACAGTTATTCTCACCAGGGTTAATATACAATTATCAGCCATGGGATAGGTAAGACCAATCAGAAAATGTTAATTCAAGCACCAAAAGGGAATTGGCTAAGCTTAAAATGTCTTCCAAGTGAACGTATGTTGTGGTAGTACATGGTTATAAAAAACTGCCCTTTTTAGATCACCAAGTGCCCCTGTCATCCTCTGCCCCCCAGTCTTCAACATCTTCCAGCACCTATGATAAATCCAAAAAGGTCCAGCTATTATGAAGCTGGTAGAAAATGCACCCCCAAGTGGCAAAATCTAACAGGAGTTATACTGAGAGCTTTTCTTCAAATTCTCTCAATTTCTGTTGACAAATGTTAAACATTTTGAACTAGTAAATCTTCACTTAAACACAAAATCAATTCAAGTGCAATTATAAAAATAACTCACTGAGACAGATGCCTGGTGTCAAAGCCATGGTCTCAAGCTCAATGCCACAAAGTGCATTGTCATCCCCTTTGGTAAAAACTCTGTACCCATGAACTACCACATAGGTGGTAGTCTACCTAACACAAAGTGTGATGAGACCTTGGGACACAGGTGGACAGTAGTCTCTCCTTTGATAATCACATCGCCACAGTGGTCAGGAAATCCTTCTACATGGCACACCTCATCACAAAAGGTTTCTCATCCAGAAAAAAAGAGGTCATTGTTCCCCTCTACTCATCAGACCCATTATAGAGTACAACGCCCCTTTTAGTATGTACCTCACAATACATTTACAACAACTGGAAAGGCCAGAGAAATACCTCACAAAGAGGATTACTGGCCTGAAACAGATGCCCTACGCAGACCGACAAAAAACTCCAGCTTTACTCCATTGCATATCACCTACTCAGAGGCAATCTCTGCCTAACATACAAAGCTATGTCAAACCCAGAGCTGTTGGACATGCTCCACTTAAAGAAATCCCAATCCCTCCAAGCTACATGCTCTAGAGACCTAAACCTTGTCACCACAATAAACAGAACATGCTGGAGGAATAGATTCCTGTCCCAGAGACTTCCCATACTCTGGAACAGACTACCTATCTATGTCAAACAGAGCTCCTCGTTAGCACTCTTCAAGAAAAATCTTGATGATTGGATGGGTAATAGGAAATTCACCCTGGAGATCACTTCTCTGGTAGTGCTTAACAGGGGCACAGGAAAATAATGTTCTTGGGTGGCGAAAGCCAGGGTACCTTTTTGGCTAGGCTTGTAGAGGCCCTAGGGTCAACAGCCTAGTACCTACCTATGAACCTATCAACTCATCCTGGCTTAAGTGATCCTAACATGGAAATGCTGACACTGTATATACAGTTAAAACAAAACAACACTGACTACAGTCCTCCAAAGCAAACTACGAATCCAGATTAGCATCTTCAACTAAAGACAACAATAAGGCATTCTTTAGTAATATCTGTAACCTAAAAGGCAAGACCCATATTTGTGCTGAACTGGTAGTTAATGATACCACATACACTGAGCCTGAGGACATAGAAAACCTCAAGAAAAAAAACACAGTCTGGAAACACTGAAATAGCTGCTAGTTCTTTAATTTTTTTACTTCATCCAGTACCTCAGCTACACAAGCCCTCTAAGGAATAAATCAATGCAGTTTGAGTAACCTTTTTATATCCCCTTAATAAGTGTGTTAATGCAATTAATTACATTCAATTACTCCCAAATTCAACTGAATATAAACTACTACCCAGACTTAAAGGTGTACCCCACATGTCAAACAAATATACCCAATCAAAAAGCCCAAAACTTTCAAACATAATAAACTTGCATTTCCTATATGCTGTATTAAATATTAAACATTTTAACATTCTTAATCATTAATAAATAATCACTACTTTATAATAAATACATATTAAATATATTCATTAAATAAATTACACTGCTTCAATTCATATAACAATATTTCATTCATTTCATTACTTATTTGAACCTGCATTATAATAAATATATTAAATACATTTGCTAAATACATTAATTTTAAATACATTTCACTATCTCAATACATATGACAATATTTCATTCATTCCATAGCTCATTTACATATGACTAAATGTGTTACTGAACTTTTTTTACTTCCATTCATCATATTATTAATTTATATTCTTTAAACATTCCACTTATGTTATTGTGAATTAATAAGTGTGACTCCCATATATCCCAATTAATTTCAAAATGTAACCCTCTGGGGAACAAAGTAACTAAATTCACTATAATTTTGGTTACTAACCTTAAGAGTCTACATCTAAATTCATCTCCCTCCATGTTTTGACATCCAAAGGGTTGTGCTAGAACACTAAAGATGAAGCTATCAGTACAACCCTCATGGACAGTGCAAAAATGTTGAGCCACTGGGCTCTCCATTCTCCTGTTCCTCACATCTCCCAAGTGTTATAAAATTCTTAACTTGATCTTTCTTTTTGTTTGTCCTACATACCACTTCTTGGGTGTGCATCCACACCCAATAATGTAGACCACCCCACAGGAATCACATTTAAACTAATTTTTAATTTAAAATTTCTTCCCATTTATTGTCCTTCCATCCACATTTTTTATTTTGCTACATATTTTACATGCTCCACAAGGGAATGCCCCCAATCTGCTCCCCATTGTGGCCTGTGCCTTTGGTGTCAATAATTCCTTTAAATTCTTAAAACGGCCATATGAAAACATAACTTTTTCTGGGAACAAATTCCCCACTACTTCATCCCTATGAATCACTGGCCATAAATTATTTACCAACTAAGTATTTCCAAAAAGGGAGATAATTTGGTCACAAAACCATAGACTCTGCATTATCCATTCCTTTTCTTTTTGACTTCTCTGAAAACCTCTGGGACTGTTTAACATACCTCTATTATCCACCTCCCCTCTGAGTTTGTTCAAAGCTCCCTGAATGTACCTTTCTGTATACCCTCTTTTAAGTAATCTATTTTTCACCACAGTGAATTCTTTTTCTTAGACCATATTATCAGATGTATTGGTCATAGTTCTCTTGAATTCCCCATATGGTAGAGATTTTATCAAGTGCAAATGGTGTGCACTATTAGCCTTCAAAAGATTATCTGCAGCAGTTACTTTATAAAAAGGCCTGTTGTGTAAAGCCCCATTAGCATCTACATAGAATTCCACATCCAAAAATTGCATGCTTCTATTAACTCTATATGTGAATTCTAACCCAAATGAGTTCTGATTTAACATACTCATAAAATCATTAAATTCACATTGTTCACCTTTGCACACAAACATCAAATCATCAGTAAAATGTTTAAATGTAACTACCCTGTTCCTGACAAATTGTGTTGGATAAATTAACATATTTTCAAAAAATGCCATAAACAAAATGGCATAAGAGGGGGCAAACGCTGCCCCCATTGCTTTTCCCTCTAATTGCAAATAACATTCCCCTTCAAAAACAAAGTAGTTATGTGTCAAAGCATATTCCAAAAGTTGGCAAATATAAGCAATTTGAATGAAATATTGTTATATGTATTGAAACAGTGGAATTTATTTAAAATGAATTTATATAATGAATATATTTAATATATATTTATTATAAAGTAGCAATTATTTATTAATTATTAATAATGTTAAAATGTTTAATATTTAATGCAGCATTTAGGAAATGCAAGTTTAGTATGTTGTTTGAAAGTGGGAGTAATTGAATGTTCATAGCTTCATAGGTAGGTACTAGGCTATAGGCCCAAGGGCCTTCTTAAGCCTAGCCAGCAAGGTTCTCTGGCTTACGCCACCCAGGAAAGTTATTTTCCTGTGCCCCTGTAGAGCAGAGACACAGAAGTGATCCTGGGGTGTATTTTCTATTTCCCATCCACTCATCGAGATTTTTCTTGAAGAGTGCTAATGAAGAACTTTGCTTGACATAGATGGGTAGCCTGTTCTAGAGTATGGGAAGTCTCTGGGACAGGAATCTATCCCTCCAGCATGTCCTGTTTATTGTGATGACAAGGTTTAGGTCCCTTGAGCATGTAGCTTGGAGGGATTGGGATTTCTTTAGGTGTAGCATGTCTAACAGCTCTGGGTTTGACATAGCTTTATATGTTAGGCAGAGATCAACTTGGAGTAGGCGATATGCTATGCAGTAAAGCTGGAGTTTTTTGAGACGGTCCGTGTAGGGTATTTGTTTGAGGCCAGTAATCCTCTTTGTGAGGTACTTCTGTGGCCTTTCCAGCTGCTGAAGATGTCTTGTGAGGTACATTCCAAAAGGGGCGTTGTACTCTATAATGGGTCTAATGAGTGTCGAGTAGAGGGGAACAATGACCTCTTTTTTTCCTGGATGAGAATACTGGATCCCCTTAGAATGACACCAGAAGCTTAGCCAATTGTTGAAGTCAATCATTTTGTCCTTGTACTGCGGTATCATTTTGGGCAATGGCAGAATGCTACTCAGGGCTAAGGTCATACCTGCCTGGGCTACAAGATCGGAGAGCTCTTCCATGTCTCTTAACACACTTAAGGGGATATAAAAAGGCTGCTCAAACTGCATTGATTTATTCCTTAGAAGGCGTGTGTAGCCAAAGTACCAGATGAAGTAAAAAAAAATAAAAGAACTATGGCTAGGCTTGTATAGGCCCTAGGGCTGATAGCCTAGTAACAACCTATGGACCTATGAACTAGCAGCTATTTCAGTGCTTCCGGACTGTTTTTTTTTTTTTTTTTTTTATTCTTGGGAAGAATTCCTTGTTCCCTCTAGGGGGTTTTTTGGACATAGAAAACCTGTTAGCAGACAGGTTCTGTGAAAACTTTACTCACCTGCCCCCACCACAAATACCCCATGACATTCCTTCTATCTGTCCACCACCTTGCATCTCTAAAGCAGCTCATAAATGCCCCAAGGCCAAAAACACAACATCTAAGGCTGCATCCTACATGGGCTCCAACAAGAATTAGCAACACCATTAAGTACTATTTTCAATCATAGTTTAAGAATCAGCTGTGTCCCAGCTGTATAGAAAATGGCCACTGTTATCTCCTTGTCCAATGGTGGTGCTTCCACTGACCCTAGAAATGACAGACCTATTAGCCCGACTAGCCTTATCCACAAGGCCACTGAGCAAATCATCAAGGAGCTTATCAATAAAGAAGTAGGTAATCTCCAAATATCTGTGGAACTTGTGGTGTGAAATCTCAAAACACTTGACCTTACTCGGTTTGAATTTATCAAAAGGAGATCATGCCTGTAAAACTGGTGGACTTCTTTGAGACAGTCACCAGAGCCCTGGACAAGGGGAAAACTGTGCATACAGCCTACCTGGACTTGGCCAAGACTTTTGACACTATTCCCCACTCAGTCATTAGTGACAAACTCACCCTTCTAGGTATCAACCCTTATATTGTTAGGTGGGTCACTAACGGGCCCCCCAGATAGAACCCATACAGTAAAAATAGGGGAATCCACCTCCAACAGCAGATCCTTAACCAGTGGTGTTCCTCAGGTATTAGCCCTGGGATCACTACTGTTCAGAATCTATTTCACCATAGTACAAGAAAAACTAAAGGTCTGTGGCTGATAAAGTTTGCTGACGACTGCAAACTGGGAGTGATCCCAGAATCCCCAAACAATATCAACATCTTACAAGAAGGTTTTACTCAAATAATTGGTGCCAAAGTTATGGCCTTAAACTCAATGAAAAAATGCATCATCCTTTTTGATAAAAGTGATGTTCCTGCTAACTACCACATTGGTAGAAACACCCTAAGCATGCACTCAGTGGTGAGAGACCTGGGCATCCAGGTTGACAGCAACCTTACCTTTGATTAGCATGTCTCCACAGTGGTAAGAAGGGCATTCTACATTGCTCATCTCATAAGTAAGGGCATTGCCTCCAGAAAAAAAAGAAGTTATAAGCTCCCTGTACTCTTCCCTCATCAGGCCAATAACAGAGTACAATGCTCCTTCGGGTATGTACCTTTCCAGGCCCCTGCAGCAATTGGAGAGACCACAAAAGTTCCTTACAAGGAGAAATCAAGGTATTTAGCATCTGTCCTAAGTAGATCAACTGAAATCACTGTTACTTTACTCTGTTTCAAACAGACTACTCAGAGGCATTCTCTCCCTTGCATATAAGACAATCTCTAACTCTGCTTTATTGGAAATGCTGCATATCCATAAGACCAATGGCTCATGGGTTATTTGCTCTAATGATGTTAACCTGGTATGTGACATTAATAGAACCTGCAGGAGGGACAGGTTTGTCTCCTAGTGGTTACCACACCTGTGGAACAGACTCCTAATTCATGTCAAACAAAGCACCTCTTTGGCCCTCTTCAAGTGCAACCTTGACAACTGGATGGATAACCATAAATTCACCACAGGGGTTCCACCTGTGTCTCTCTTGGACAGGGGCAATAGATGGTGATCATGGAGACAAGGGCAGACATTAACTAGGCTCATAAGGGCCCTAGGGCCATTAGCCTAGTAACTTCCTATTATTCTATGAAGAGTTTCTGTAAATAGGCTGCTTAATGGGAGGAACTTTCATGGGACAGAATAAAATGTAAGCCAACATCTGCAAAGCTTTGACAAATGTTAGACCTTACATCACAAGAGGCAGATAATTAGGAACACAAAAGGAAAAGGAAAATGTTAAGCTGAAGGAAAAGTCCAGGATTTTGAACAGGCATGCCAAACACTACAGATTACATAAACCTTGTTAATTTTTATAAATATGAACACAAATCTGTTAGAAGCAATCTGTGTCCCTTTGTAAATCAAGTATTCTCACACAGAATAAAACAGCAGCCATATTAAAATACAAATCTCTCTAAAAATAGCTATGAAAACAAATACACTGAAATTTTTCCTTGCCACTAAACAGAAAATAAACCCAGTTGACCCCAAAAAAGCACAGCACCTTACTTCTCTCAACCTTCAATATAATGGAGGAGAATAAAACTGTTTCTTCACTACCTGATGCAAGGTACATCCCCTCCTGTTTTATTAGATAATTCTTACGGTCAGCAGATGTCTTATTAGATAATTCTTACGGTCAGCAGAGTTAAATTAACAAACATTAAAATAATTAGCAAAATAATTAGTACATATCCTTTGTAAATGCAGAAACTAGACAGGCTAAATGACAAAAATACTAGAATATAAACAGTACAGAAAGCCCAGTTTGCAATATTATGCACTCCAATAACATTAACAAGATTATACTTTACAAATACTGATAATCTACCAGACTCAACTTGTGTAAAACATTCAAATGAGAAAGACTGTCAGGATATTTTTAAAAACTTTCAAAACAAACTACTATTAGGCATGGAAACTGATAGTTAAGGTCTGTTCTCATGTACCTTCATTCATTTTTATTTAGCAAGTATGCATAAGTGCATGTTGGATGGTGTGGACCTCATATTTCAACTGTTACTCTACACACCATATTATTTTATTTCACTGCTGTTAAAGCAGCTGTCAGATGGTGGTAGTCCAAAGTAAAAAATGTCCAATTCTTAGTTTTTAAGAACATTTCTACTGATTTAACATATATACAATATATATATATATATATATATATATATATATATATATATATATATATATATATATATATATATATATATATATACACATACACAGAAAGAAAGAAATTGAGTATTACATACTATCATACAATGTTAGAATACAATGAACCATCATCATAATCGTATACAATTAACACATTAAGAGTCTTCAGTAGCAACATAGCAAGGTTATCCCAACAAATACAAGTCTTAGTATGATTTATAAATCTTATTCTTAGTACTTCATTTTCAGTTTTACACAGCATTGTTGTTAAATTTAAAAATTCTTTAAAAGTAAGAACAGAGTTTGATTTCCAATTTTTGTAATAACGTTTCTAGCTACTGCCAGAAAACTCCAAAACATTTATTTTGTTTGGCTTTTACAGATAAAAGAAGTGGAATATTCATTAATACAACTGCTCTAGTTAAAGAACAGTTATTAGATAATATTCCCTTAAAAAGCATACTTATCTCTTTCCAATATACATTTTTCACAATCCATAAACATGTGCCCGTTTTTTATATCTTTACTACATCTCCAAAAAACTGCAGCAGTCATTTTACTAAATTTAGAAATGTTATATGGAGTAACAAATATTCTATGTATATATTTCCATGTAAAAACTTTCTAGTATAAACCTTTAGAAGTTTGACTAACTAATTTAAGTAATAAAGGTTTACTGTTACCCTCTATTAAGTCACTCAATTCTCTACTAAAAAGTTCAAGAATTTTGCATCAAATTTATGATTTATAATTAACTTGTATAACTTGTAGAAGCTTGATTTGTAGGTCAATTCACCTTTGAATATTAACATTCATGTATTCATATAATGGGAGAATAGTGTTCTGTTCCTCTTCACTCACATTACCTACAAATTCATTTTATGTCTTACTGATGGATAATACTGACTAGTTAACAGATTCATCCAGTTTATAATATTTAATTAAATATTCTGGCGACTTAGCTTTTCCTTTTTCAAAGCAATCAGAACATGATACTAATTCATTCCCTTTTAGTAAATTAATTGTAACAGTGTTATGAGTTTCCTTAAATCTAGAGGTATATGCAAATTAAAAGCATAAACATTTCCATTTTGATATTAATGCAGTTTTAAAAACACATTTCTTGACCTTTTTAAGAACTGATTTCACATATGCCGAGTGAACAGACTGAAATAAATTTCCTTCTGAGATAACTTATATTAGCCAGATATTTAATAAACGTAGAATAATTTAGTATAATCTGCTTCAAAATGGTTTTCCACTGATGAGTACAAGTTGAATCTATCCAGAGCATAAGACATTTAAAATTTGCAGCAATGGAATAATATTCTACATCTAGGAAGATAATACCACCATACTCCTATAATCTTATATGATTTCTACAGGCAACTCTTGGCTTTTTAGGATACCATAAGAATGAAGTTAACATTTTTTCTCATTTTTCTTAAAAGTTTGTTGTCAGGTATTAAAGGTATTAAATGCAATACATGTATAAATCTTGAGTAATATAATGATTTTAATAATTACTCAACTATCCTCAAAAGTAAAACAAAAAAATCCATTTTATTAAGCAACAAAATTATTTTTTCAGAATTAATAATGTTACAACTTGATAGATTTATATTCCTAAATATTTTAGTTCTTTTCCTTCCCAATTATATTTCTTTTTATCTTTAAATGTATTACATAGTAGCAGATTTAACACTAAAGTTTCAGTTTTATTGAATTTCAGCAGTGATACTTCTTGAAACATTTCAATTTCCTCATCTATTTGATTGAATAATTTAAATCTCCCATAGTTAGTAAAATATAAACTGTAAAAAGCTGTATTTAGATTGACAATCCTTAACTGAGAATTCATCAGTTTTTTCATTGCTTCTTTTACTATTAGCTAAGGGTTCAATAACTAATGCAAATAGTTGAGAAGACAAGTGACATCCTTGCTTTCTGCCTTTGTTTAAAGTAAATAATTAAGAAATGTAAGATCCAATTTAACATATACTTTCGAGTCTCTATACATTTTTTTAATATTCCAACAAATTGTTCTGGAAATACAAATGCTTCTAAAGTTTTAAACAAGTAATCTACATAATCAACATCTCTCTCAATATCTAAGCTAATAAGGGCCATTTTTTTGTTCATTCCTTCTGTTAAATCTAAGATAGTTGTTACCTTTTTTACATCATCATAGATTAATCTATTGAATATAAATCCTGTTTGATCTTTACTAATCTACTATTGTGATTTATAGTGAAGATGGAAGTAAATAGTTATAGTCCCCATTTAATACTGAAACAGGTATATATGAGGAAACTAACTTATTATCCTTTCCTATAGGTGAGATTAAAGGCATTTTCTGTGAGGGAAGAATTATATTGTCAGTCTGACTTATCCTGAATGTCACAAAGTTTTCTAAAATATTTAATGGAAGCAGCCTATATAATTCAATACCTAAACCATCTAACCTTGTGGCATTATCATTTTCCCTTTTTAACATTTCTTTAACTTTTATTAGGGTAATATTCTTATTAAAGTTTAATAACATTTTTCTTTAAATACTTAATTATGTAATCATCAGGATTATTTTTATCCTCGTTAAGATCCTCATGGAGTTTTTTTTAAATATTAGGCATGTCTGAAGTAAGCATATTAGTGTAATGATTTTTGATATTCTTGATTTGTGCCTTTTTGCTTAATTTACAATTTAGTAAGCAGTCTTGGTACTATAATGGAAGAAAATGCTTTTGCAGTTGTTTAAGAATAAAATCTAAAAATCTTGCAATTTTTGCATATTCACATGCCATTATCTGATACTGAGTACACAAATCAATAAAAATAAATCGGTATGCATGCAAATGAAAGATAAGGAGATAAGTTCATTATAAAAGAAGTTAGCCATTAATTGTGCTAAACATATTTTATACTGGAAAGAAAAAGTATTATAAAAAATAACTTGTTAAATTTGAACTTGAAAATATCAAAACGAATATAAAGAGCAAATTAACAGAAGAAAATTAGTTTAAAATCTGAATAAAACCACCCCATATCTATTTTCAGTACATATACAGAATACAGACAGCTATTAAATTACTTTAGGAAACACTTGGTGCACACATATGTGTATTACATATATGGAAAAGGAACCAAAATGAGAGCTTTTATGATGTAAAATGTATTGAAGTACTTTGGTAGCTGAGCGATTGTTAAGATAAATGGGGTGAGGCATTCCTTCCAAAACCATTTGTCTGAATTGCATGATGGTAACTGAATGGCTATATGCTTTGGAGAGGTATATAATGACAGCTTTGTAAGAAATTGATTATCTATGCTTAACTATAGTGCTTGCCAGTAGACATGTTAGCATGGCAAGCTTTGCTAAGAATGCTAGAAAGGAAATGTAGAGAGAGCTGGATTGCAATGGTTTGTAATAGGACATAATTGCTAGATAATCAAAAAGTACAGTTAGTTCCAATTTTTGTCATTATATTTAGCAAGGTCATAATTTCATCAGTAGAAATTTGCCTAATTCAAAATGGAGCTGTGAAAAGTTTAAAAGGAAGAGGTGGGGCCCTCACATAAATGTGATATGCCAGTAAGCAACACTCTAAAGTGCAGTCACAAAAGTATAATTGTTTTATTCTTATATGAAAAATGAACATGTGGTATCTCAGAGAATTCCTCTTACTCCAAGGTAGTTAAGAAATATACCAGGTATGTGAGGGGTTGCAGCCAACATCAGGGAGTACAAGGAAAAGTGAAATGCCCTTCCAAAAATGCTTAAATGTTGAAGCAAGTTTCAAGCTTTGATTTTTGTTTGAGTGATTGCATTTTTAGTGTCAATCACTTTTGGCACAGAGCCATGGAAGAAAATATAACTCAAAGAGCCAGTGAAACAGATGTGAATTGTGTTAGTAGGATATTAGCAGTCTGGTTATAACATAGAGCAAGGACAAAGCCTCATTGTACCATGTTAGTAATGTGTGTCCACTCTAACCCTGCCCCTAATACAATGCCTTGCCCAAGACAGACAGGGTTTTTTTTCATTCTGAAGTAATGTAAACCCATTTTCTGCTAATAGACTGATGTAGACTGGAAAAGTTCAAAGCAGTAAACATTTAATGGTTGTCTTTGCTGGTTGACAGTTTGCCACTATTTCTGAGGATTGGGAGTTTAACCTTTCTCCACCATGGTATGATGCTGGAATTGAAATATATAGATACACACCCACACATATATATAATGTGTGGGTGTGTATCTATATATTTCAATTCCAGCATCATACCATGGTGGAGAAAGGTTAAACTCCCAATCCTCAGAAATAGTGGCAAACTGTCAACCAGCAAAGACAACCATTAAATGTTTACTGTTTTGAACTTTTCCAGTCTACATCAATCTATTAGCAGAAAATGGGTCCATCCAATCAGCTGCTACCTCTTGAACAATTGAGGTGAATCATCTTGAAGACTGTATGAGATACCTTTACAATAATCGCATTCTCCACCTCTGATAAATGAATGAAATAGGTCAGGTTTATCCTGGACAGCAACAGAAGATCATCTTGTTGGCATACATGCAAACATAAAAGGACACACAGTATTCCAGTGTGAGGTATGAGACACCATGTAATCAAAGGAACACAGTGCATTGGGGATCACATTATCACAGGACCCTTCCTGTTTGGTATATACTTTTCTGAAGTGAAGGACAATGTTGGGAGCCTCTGGCTCACTAAGCTTGCTAGCGACTGTAAGCTGAGAGCAACTGCTGAATCCCCATATGATGCTGACATCCTACAAACAGAACTAAAAATGACAAATGACTGGTGCCAAAACCATGGTCTGAGACTAAATGCTAAAAATGCACAAACATACCCTTTGCTAAATAATATATCTCTGCAAATTATAATATTGATAGCACCCCCCCCCCAAAAGTAGATCCAATGATGAAGTACCTTGGAACACAGACTGATAGTAACCTAAACTTTGACCACATGGTAACTATAGTAGTGAGGAAATCCTTCTGAGAGGCTGAACTTGTAAGTAAAGGCATGGCATCAAGATCAAAGGAAGTCATAGTGCCATTGTACTTGGTCATTGCACTTTAAGAGGATTAACTGACATGTAATTATGGAGAAGTTCACCTGTTATAAATTGTGGGCTTGTTAATATTTTGTATTGATTGAAGGTGATTGGCTGATGTACCAGATCTTACAGTTACAAACTAAAGGCTTTGTTGAACTGCTATTTCTTGGTGGTGTGTGTGTATTTCTCCAAGATGATATCAGAATATTTTGAAAATTTAGAAGCAGCTGTGTCTTATTTTAAAGACCAACAAAATTCTAGATCAAAGAGAAGAAATGGACTGGAGTAATAACTCCCTGAAGAGACATGCAGAAAAAAAAATAGATGGAAAGTTAATGAGAAGAAGAAGAAGAAAATAAAAGATAAATGACTTTTTACTTAACTTATTTGCTCCAATGGAACTCAGGAAGTTTGCACTGTAACTTCAAATTATGTCCTCACATTTCAAACAAATGTTCATATCTCTGGGACCATAGCAGTTATGAAAGAGTTATAAATGACAAACTCTTCAGCACAAATTATTTTTACAGTGGTAGTATTCATTAGGTTATAGGTCTTAAACTGGATTTTGTAAGTCACAATAAACACAGTAACTATTACATTTGTAATATTTTATAAACAACTTGCAATATTTCTGCAACCACTCAAGTTATCTACATACTGTCAGCAACATTTTATTCATCTAACCAAGGGCTTTCTTATGAGGCCAATAAGTTCTGTGTTACTTGGTTGTTGAGATATTTAGAAAAAAATGTGAAAAATATATTTATATAAATTAATATCATAAAAACAACAGTTAATATCTATTTACCTACACTAGACAGAAGTCAAATGTCAATGCAGCTGAGTTTGCCAATGTGCAAGCTTTAAGATGAAATCTTTTAAAACTTTGTACAAAGCATGGTTTTAGAATTATTGATACAAATATGAACAAGCAATATTTGATGCCTAGAGGTGTGAGTAGGAGTTAATTGCAGATGCACCTGGAGGCGTCACTCGGATGTAATGAGTCAATACAAAAATGACTTCTTATTATTGTTTTAAATAAGTACTGTCTTAGTTAAATCAAACCTGAAGAAAAGAATTGTAGATACGCACATGCATAAGGTAAAAGATACGCACATGCATAAGGTAAAAGCTTTAATTAACGTAATTTTACAAATGACTATACTATAATAAATACTTACTATTTATTAGGTAATAACTTATGTTAACACTCAACATAGATTACTTAATCTAAGATACATGCCTTTAGTCAAAGTATGGTGCATGTAATACTAGGTGGCAAAGAATCATTGTGTTATGTGTGTGAGAACTGCAGGTTTTATATATATACCCCAAACTGTTGGCAGCAAAGCCAAAGGAGGTGGAGTTTCAATATATATTAAAGACACACACACCTCCAGGCTGGTGAAATGGTATGACACACAGGAGACAGTCCAGGTGCAGCTAACCATTGACAAGACCCATATTCAAATCATAGCTAGCTACAGGCCCCCAAATGTGACTCAAGATGCCCAGTCTACCTATCTGGACCACTTTGAATCTATCAAGATTCAACACTTTACCCTGATACTGGGTTGACTTTAATTACCCAATCACAGACTGGAAAAACTACTCATGCCAGAACACAAATGCCCAGAGATTCCTCGATTTTATCAATGCAAATGCCTTGGAACAGCTAGTCAATACTTTCACAAGAGGTAATAATATCTTGGACTTGGTATTAACCAAGATAAGTAACCACTCCAGCACCCCTACAGTATCATCTTCCCTGGTAAGATACAATGATAAAGCAGTCACGTTCGAAGTTTTCTCCCATGACCCCCCTCTAGCTAGGGTAAAAAAAAAAAAACTTCTCCAAAGCTGATTACAACTTCCTGAGGGATGGTATAAATAGCTTCACAGCCCCCTTCCCCTCTGTAGGAACTGGAATCAATGGCCAAATCTACAGCAAAGTACTATATTTATATAGATGCATTGAATCAGGAATACCTGACAGGACAAAATCTTCCTCCGCAAGGAAGAGTAAATCTGTCTGGTGGACATCTGTGATAAATAAACTATATACCAAATGGAAAAAAATTGTTGTCCATGACCAAGAAGGATCAGGTGCCCAACTGGAAGCAATCGCTCCTTAGCCTGAACAAGCAAATAAGAGTACTAGTGAAATCCTCTAAAGCCAACTTAGAGTCCAAATTGGCCACATCTACTAGAGACCATCATAAGGCCTTCTTCACATATGTCCGTAATCTCAAAGGAACCACGCAGATCTGTTCAGAACTGGTGGTCAAGGACACCACATACTCAAATGCTGTAGATATAGCCAATCTAATGGCTGAAAGATTCAGAAAAAACTTCACCTCTCTGTTCCCCCATCAGTAAATCAGGGCATCCCCAGTACTTGCCCCCCACCCCTTATCTCTAGGGAAGAGGTCATCACTGCCCTCTCAAAGGCAAAAAAATACAGCCTCCATGGGACCCAATAACATCCCAGGCTGCATCCTAAATGAACTTAGGCATGAACTTACAGCACCATTAGGCACCTTATTCAACCAAAGCCTGTGTACTGACTTTGTCCCAGCTGAGTGGAGGACAGCCACTGTCATCCCTTTACATAAAGGTGGAGCATCCACCAATCCAGGAAATTATAGCCTGATATACATGGCCATGGAACAGACTATCATGGACCTCATTAACATGGACATTGGCAGCCTTCAAACATCCTCCTAACACAATTTAGCTTTGTCAAGGGGAGGTCATGTTTGTTAAACTTGGTTGACTTCTTTGAGACAGTCACCAAAGCTGTGGACGAGAGGAAGACACCTACCTTGACCTGCCCAAAGCCTTCAACACTATTCCCCAATTGGGCATAGAGATAAACTCTGTCAACTAGGTATCAATCCATATATTACCAAATGGGTGGCAAACTGGCTCACTTATAAAATCCACCTAAACAAAATAGGGGAAGCCACCTCAAGCAGTAGACCTGTAACAAGCAGTGTACCCCCCAGGGATTGGTCCTGGGGCCTCTGTTATTCAAAATATACTTCTCAGAGGTGCATGCCAAAATCAGTGGGCTATGGCTGACCAAGTTTGCAGATGACTGCAAGCTGGGCAAAGTCATCAATTCCCCAAGTGATGTCAATGTCCTCCAAAATGGACCCACCCAAACAAATGACTGGTGCCAGAAACATGGCCTCAAGCTGAATGCCAAAAAATGCATCATCATATCCCCTTTGGGGAGAGTGATGTCTTCACATATGATCACATTATTAAGAATGTCCTAAGTACGCAATCAGTAGTGAGGGATTTGGGCACCCAGGTTGATAACAACCTGACCTTTGACCACCATATTGCTTCCATTGTACAGAAAGCTTTTTACGTGGCCCACCTCATAAGTAAGGGTATCTCATCCAAGGGTAAAGAGGTCATAACATCCCTGTAGTCTTCCCTTATAAGGCTAATTATTGAGTACAATTCCCCCTTCAGCATGTACCTCGCAAAGCACATGCAGCAGCAGGAGAGATCACAGAGGTTCCTCACCAGGAGAATCCAGGGCCTCAAATATCTACCCTACACAGATAAGCTAAAAGCCCTGTCCCTCTACTCAGTTTCATACAGACTCCTCAGAGGTGACTTCTGTCTGGAATACAAAGCAATATCAGACCCCACCTTGATGGCACTGCTGCATATGCGCAAGTCAAGCTCCACTCGAGTAACCCATATGCGTGACCTCAACCTGGTCTGTGATATCAATAGACTATGTTGGCAGGACAAATTTGTGTCCCAGAGACTCCCCCATCTGTGGAATAGACTCCCACTCCACGTCAAGCAGATTACCTCATTATCCCTTTTTAAGCGCAACCTGGATAACTGGATAGGAAACAAAAAATACACCCCTGGAATACCACTTGTGTCCCTGCTGGACAGGGGCTTTGGTTGCTGACTTGTCTAAATATGGGATAAACTCTTAGCTGGGCTTATAAGGCCCTCAGGGCCAATAGCCTAGTAACTTCCTATGAGCCTATGATGAATCAAAACTGAGTTGGATCCAGTGTTTTAAGGTTTCCTATGTCATTATTAATCATATCCATGATAATTCTTTCCATGGATTTGCATATTATACTAATCAAACTTGTGGACTATACAGAGGGATTAACAGCTTCAATAAAAAACATAAAAAAAAACAGATTACGTTTAGTGAAAGGACAGTTTGTTCAGCTAGCAAAAATTATTCTGCATTTGATCAGTATTTTTTTTTTCAAGTGCCAAAAATTAAAAGAGGTGTTTTTGGGGAGGGGATACCCACTTGAATTTATTGCATTTAACTTTTATAGAAAAGTGCACAGGAAAAATGTGATGAGCTGCAACCCCTTTATTAGGGTTGGGTGGAATGTCATCTCACAAGGATGATAGGACAGTGTAAGAGCTGAATTAGGCCAAGGTTCTGAAAAAGTATAATTTATCTAGGAAGACAATCTCGAGGCAGTGTTGTTATTTTTCAATTCTTCCCTAGCATTATTGATTTGTTTGTTCCTAACCCAAGTTTTTTATATAAAAGGGCCAATAGGCCAAGAGTTTTTATATAAAAGGGCTAATAATTAAAAAAAAATAAACAAATATAAGATATGTTTATCTCACATAAATATGAACAATCTAGATTTATTTGACCAATGGGTTGCTTAAATCCTGAAACATATGGAAAACTCAATAGTAAGGAAAGTATTAATTGTGGTACTGTGAGTATAATGTATTTACTGAAATGCATCACATGACTAGCTTATTACGAAGGTAAGACAGAGTTTCAACAAAGTGAATTTATATACATCTATATCTATATATATATATATGAATGTGGTATTTGTAAAATGGACTGTACTAATGCATTATATAGACATGCCATTAAATGTACCCATTTTAATTTTTTTTATTTTATAATATTGGAGAAAGTGAAAAGAAACTGGGGTTTTGGGAAGAAAGACTAGAAAGCTAAGAATTAAGATGGCAGCTGAGGTTGTCGAAGATAAACATTCTGGAATCAATGGTAAAATATTCATTAGCAGTGTTTTAAGTATTAAAGGCTGCAAAAGCTGTGATTATGAGTATTAGATTTATTTTTCCATGTGCATACTTTTCAACAGATTTTATAATTATATTTTGCTGATATAAAATAAACTATTTTCTTACGTGATTTTTATGCTACATTTCTCCATGTATTGTATGTATGTATTTTGCATTACTGCTCATGCTTTGTGAAGAAGACTGTTCTGAGGAAGGTTGCTGTGAATGAAAGCACGATCTGTTTTTTGTTTTTGTTTTTTTCCAATGCTGTTTATGTTGCTAATATACAAGTAGACTGGCTTGCCTTCCTGTGCATTTCCCAGCTTGGACAGACTAGGCTACTACTCCCTACTTCCAGCAGATGAGTAATCTCAAGTCCTGTTAATATAAAAACACACAAAGGTTAGATAAACATGAAAAGTTAACAGAAACTGATTAAACAACTAGCTAAGACAATGCTTTTAAGGTGATTTAAAAGCAATTAATCCAGCAGCAAGGACACTGGAAAGCAAATGCACATTGCAGTCTTAAAATGCAGATAAATGAAAAGAATAATTCAGGAAAACAGCAGCAGTACTATTAAATAACTTAGATAAGTACCTTGCTATAAGTAAAATAAATAGATAAATAAATAGATAAAATTACTTATATCAGCCTGGATGTCGCTAGATGCAGAAAAAACACACCAAATACATTATCAGGATGACAACTGTTGCTGAACTCTGTAGGAATGATCCATGGTTCACACAAATGCATACAATTTTTAGATGCAATGTATGAATATGGGCTGAAGCAGACAAAAAGGCAAATTAAAATAGCAATTTAACAAACAAGGCGGCCCTGGAATGCAACTTTAAGTAGGCAAATGAAAATCAGAATATGACTAGTAGTAAAACTGGATGCAAACAGCTGTAGAAGCACAAATCAGACAGCGGAAAACCAAATACTGCCAGCAGTGCAATCCCACTACAGTATATGGCACCAGACTGGGCAGAATGTGCCAACACTGTTCATGTAAAAATGCAATAATAAATTACTAAATGAGGCCAAGATCTAGCAGTAGTTCACAATTCTTCCACATCTGTGAATGAAACTATAAGACTAAGGCCCCAGACAAAGTTCAAAACAAAAACGGCTTTTTCAAATAATTTTACCTATGGAGACAAAAGTCCAGTATAATGTATAAACAATTCTCATACCTTGCAGCAATTCAGAACTCTCCCAAGACTGGAAATGAAGCTACTATACTAAGGTCTCACAAACTAAAAATGCAAACTTCTTGGCTAAAATACAGAAAAATGAAAAAAAGCACAAAAATGATAACAACAACAACAAGAATAATAATAACAGCAGTATCACCAGACAGGTCACTAAGTGCAACTGGAAATATTTAAGTAAAATCATAATAAATGATTTTTTTTTCCTTTCCTTTTTTCTCAGAGTTCAGGGCTTTGCACACTTCTCAGAGTCGTCCTGTTACTTTAGAACTTCTACATTTCTTTCTACATGTTCCCATATATGGGTTCTGCCTGCATGCTGACAGTAATCCCCTCAGAATATGACCCTTATCAACCTTATACCGTTGTGGTAAGTATAAAGTGATGTCCATTGCAGTGCTGCACACCTTGTGTTTTCACTATCATGAAACAAACTGGTAAAAGCTTCATATGGATTCAAAAAAAGTAAATGTTCTGCAGAGTGGAAACACGTTGCACCCTTCATATATTGAGCTTTGCCCTTTACTTAGCTGTGTTAGCTACATGGTCACACAACTTACGAAATATTGAAAAATTCAAAAACTGAACGACTTCCAGCACACTAACAGAAACTGTACTGTGGATTTCCCTCAATGGAAACCAATGATTCATGAGTTGCTGCTAATGCAAGTGTACTCTGCAAATTACCTTCTTGTCCAATAGGAAAGTCAGTATCCAGTGTGCTGTCATAAACCTGCTGTTTCACCTGTATCCAACTGTGGTGGCATGATGGTCATTTTAGGCCACCTGGTTTACAATGTGCTATCTACAATGGTCTGTACTGGAACACCACATAGGTATATCATATGCCTTTCATAAAGGCTTGTATCTTTCTGTAGAGTATACACTGCTGCTCTTTTAGATGTGTGCTGGGATATTCATCCCCATTATGTGGTTGGCATCCTCCATCCACTGATTCACACACATGTAGCACAACACCCAGAGAGATATCTACATTAATATGTCCTCATTCCTTCCTTGATTTACAAATAAATGGCAGTGCTGCCATACATACCTAAGCAACACATGCCTACTGCCTTATAGCTAGCTTTATATTTATACTTACCTCATTTATTATGTACTGCACTGTAATGGATGGCATTAGTATGCATTTTATTTATTTTATTGCCATTTGATTACTGGGGAAATCTTACTGCTTAAGAGCCCATTTTCAGCCGAGCCCCAGAGGAAAAAACCTCCAAAGTATTCCAAAATATTTTAAGAATAATAAATTTACATTGTTTAAGAATAATACAAAAACAAATAAAGTTTAAATAATTATACCAAATTAGACATAAAATAAAAATACTGGTTAAGAGTAGTTTCAAGATAAATAATGACAGTGATAATTTAATACCATAATTATCCTACTTGAGTAATGGTGAGTGTGGAAGAGAGGTGAAGAAGAGAGTACAGGCAGGGTGGAGTGGGTGGAAGGTCTACAAGAGGGTAGTGAGACCAGCTATGTTATATGGGTTGGAGACAGTGGCATTGACAAAAAGGCAGGAGTCAGAGCTGGATGTGGCAGAGTTAAAGATGTTAAGATTTGCATTGGGTGTGACTAGGATGGACAGGATTAGGAATCAGTATTAGGAATCAGTATATTAGAGGGTCAGCTCAGGTTGGACAGTTTGGAGACAAAGCAAGAGAGGCGAGATTGCATTGGTTTGGACATGTGCTGAGGAGGGATACTGGGTATATTGGGAAAAGGATGTTAAGGATGGAGCTGCCAGTTAAGAGGAAAAGAGGAAGGCCTAAGATAAGGTTTATGGGTGTGGTGAGAGAGGACATGCATGTGGTTGGTGTGAAAGAGCATGATGATGACAGGAAGAAATGGAAACTGATGATCCACTGTGGCGACCCCTAATGGGAACAGCCGAAAGAAGATGATGATGATGATGATTAAGAATTATCCTACTTGTGCAATATTATTTATCACACCACCTACTTTGATGCACAGTACTCTTATACACACTGACATGATATCCTTCAAAGCATGGATAAGGGTCTCCTTTTGAGTACAGTCTTCATTGACCAAGAAAAGGCCTTTGACCTAGTTTATCACCCACTCTTTAAAAGTGCTCTATATGCATGAATTTCTTAGACAATAGAAATTTTACAGTACAATAGTATGCCATATTTAACAACAAATCACATACTGATTTCCCGCATATCCCTTATTGTTTTATGAGTGGAAGATGTAAGATAGAGAGCTCATTCATCACCCTCCACCAAAAAAATACAATTAAAACAAAAACTCTGATCACAGGTACTACTTCTAAATGCTAAAAAGACTTAAGTCAATGATTTTTTTGTAATCAAAAAATAGTAGTAGTAAAAGCTTGTCACATTCTTTGTAATAATAATGAGCCACTAGAAATTGCTCCATACTTTACTTTGTTGCATGGTTAGATCAAATTGTCTGCTTCCAATAAAACATTCAAACAAAGGCCAAGATGAATTAATTTCTCTTCTACTCATACACACATAAAAACTCTCCCTTGAGTCCATAGGTAGATACTAGACATGCTGTCCAGAAGACCCTTGAGTAGCCTATTCCAAACTCCCAATTGTGCTAAAACATTGCCAAAGTGACTTAACTCGACATCACATAATAACCAACTGAAAACTAAGTGAATCAAACCCTGCATCACAGGAAGTAGGTCACTTAATAATGTGAGTAGCAAATCAAACAATCCAAAAAAAGCACTCAAGGCAGGAAACAAAAAATACAGCCAAACTATTTATTAAAACACTACTTTCGTCTGGTGACCGTCTGAAGTCTGGTGATGGTCACCAGACAAAAGCACTTATCAGTGCTTTAATAAATAGTTCGGCTGTATTCTTAGTTTCCAGCCTTGAGTGCTTTTTTGGATTGTTCACTTAATAATGTGCACTAATTTAGAAATTATAGCTATTGGAAAAGGTGTACTGCTTGCTCAAACTGATTATGGACTTCACATTTTTGCAGCAACCCTCAGAAAGAGTAACATCTATATGATTCCTACAATACAAAATAGCATATGCAGTTTTCATTGCATTAGCCTACCTAACAGAAAATAGTGAACTACCCTATCGAAGGGAAAATCCCCCCTAACAGAACACAGAACCACTGTGATCATAGCATTTTTTTTTTTTTTTTACAAATTAGCCAACGTTTTGGCAATAGAACCTGAAGAGAGAAATTCTGCCTATAAACTCTGATCTCACTTATTTCTGTCACTTTCTTAAACACTGTAATAAACTGTACAGAACATGCATGCATTCTCAGTACTAGAACCACAGGTTTGAGAATCTCTAACAATAGATATTAATTCCATGTCTGCCTAAGAAGCCCTGTGGAAATGCTTTCTCAAAAGCTGCATCACCTAGCTCTGAGGAACTACCTGATCAAAACACTACACTCTACCTATGCAGCTCATTACTTTGCATTAGTGGAATATGGACCACCACTCTATATCCCCTCTCAAAAATTACTATCTACCTTTCTCCATGTTCCTCCTTTATCTGCCACTGTTTTTTTTTACTCACTTCTTCTCTTAACGTTTCCTTCCTGACATCCTTTTTTTCCTTTTAGTCAGTGATCTGAACTCATCTTCTTGCTTAGTTTCTCCTCCCAAGTAGCTGGACATCTTATTTAAAGCAAATAGTATTACTAACGCAAATACATTCTATAATACCTCTTCTACACTTTGTAAATATTTTCTGTGCTGCCATTTTTTCTACTATTTTAAATCTAAATATTTTTTATAATACTTGCTCCATATTTTGTGTAGATTTTCCGCTTTTTGGTTATGCGAGCTATTTTACAAATTGCATTTGGATTTACTGTATGTGGTTTGTTTCACCTTATTGCATGCCAAATTCAGCTTTGAGAATGACTCAAAAATAAATTACTTCTATTGTTTCTAGTCCGAACAATTTAGCATACTATTTCACAAGTGTCCACTCTGTAATGAAGTCATGTCTACTGTTTCTTGATGCGTTTTGTGTTTGGCTGTTTTATTTTGAGCTATACCAATCCAGCTGCACTATACTGTAATTGTGTGCTCTACAGTAGTGTGCTTCTCTTTGACTTCCCATCTGTTACATGTTGTTTCTATTGGTTTGTGTCACTGTGCTGTGATGGCTGACATATAAAATGGTGGCTCCACATCATGCTTTGTTATATTTACATGTGCACAGTATAAATGTATAGTATAGGTGTTACCATAGCTCATTACATGTGCACGGTGTAAATGTATAGTATAGGTGTTACCATAGCTCATTACATGTGCACGGTATAAATGCATAGTATAGGTGTTACCACAGATCATTACATGTTCACGGTATAAATGTAAAGTATAGGTATTACCATAGATTATTACATGTGCACGGTATAAATGTATAGTATATAGGTGTTACCATAGATCATTACATGTGCACGGTATAAATGTATAGTACAGGTGTTACCATAGCTCATTACATGTGCACAGTATAAATGTATAGTACAGGTGTTACCATAGCTCATTACATGTGCACGGTATAAATGTATAGTATAGGTGTTACCATAGCTCATTACATGTGCACAGTATAAATGTATAGTATAGGTGTTACCATAGCTCATTACATGTGCACAGTATAAATGTATAGTACAGGTGTTACCATAGCTCATTACATGTGCACAGTATAAATGTATAGTACAGGTGTTACCATAGCTCATTACATGTGCACGGTATAAATGTATAGTACAGGTGTTACCATAGCTCATTACATGTGCACGGTATAAATGTATAGTATAGGTGTTACCATAGCTCATTACATGTGCATGGTATAAATGTATAGTATAGGTGTTACCATAGCTCATTACATGTGCATGGTATAAATGTATAGTACAGGTGTTACCATAGCTCATTACATGTGCACAGTATAAATGTATAGTATAGGTGTTACCATAGCTCATTACATGTGCATGGTATAAATGTATAGTATAGGTGTTACCATAGCTCATTACATGTGCATGGTATAAATGTATAGTATAGGTGTTACCATAGATCATTACATGTGCACGGTATAAATGTATAGTACAGGTGTTACCATAGCTCATTACATGTGCACGGTATAAATGTATAGTATAGGTATTACCATAGATTATTACATGTGCATGGTATAAATGTATAGTATAGGTGTTACCATAGCTCATTACATGTGCACGGTATAAATGTATAGTATAGGTGTTACCATAGCTCATTACATGTGCACAGTATAAATGTATAGTATAGGTGTTACCATAGCTCATTACATGTGCACGGTATAAATGTATAGTATAGGTGTTACCATAGCTCATTACATGTGCATGGTATAAATGTATAGTATAGGTGTTACCATAGCTCATTACATGTGCACAGTATAAATGTATAGTATAGGTGTTACCATAGCTCATTACATGTGCACGGTATAAATGTATAGTACAGGTGTTACCATAGCTCATTACATGTGCACGGTATAAATGTATAGTATAGGTGTTACCATAGCTCATTACATGTGCACAGTATAAATGTATAGTATAGGTGTTACCATAGCTCATTACATGTGCACAGTATAAATGTATAGTATAGATGTAACCATAGCTCATTACATGTGCATGGTATAAATGTATAGTATAGGTGTTACCATAGCTTATTACATGTGCACAGTATAAATGTATAGTATAGATGTAACCATAGCTCATTACATGTGCATGGTATAAATGTATAGTATAGGTGTTACCATAGCTCATTACATGTGCATGGTATAAATGTATAGTATATAGGTGTTACCATAGATCATTACATGTGCACGGTATAAATGTATAGTACAGGTGTTACCATAGCTCATTACATGTGCACAGTATAAATGTATAGTATAGGTGTTACCATAGATCATTACATGTGCACGGTATAAATGTATAGTACAGGTGTTACCATAGCTCATTACATGTGCACGGTATAAATGTATAGTATAGGTGTTACCATAGCTCATTACATGTGCATGGTATAAATGTATAGTATAGGTGTTACCATAGCTCATTACATGTGCACGGTATAAATGTATAGTATAGGTATTACCATAGATCATTACATGTGCATGGTATAAATGTATAGTACAGGTGTTACCATAGCTCATTACATGTGCACAGTATAAATGTATAGTACAGGTGTTACCATAGCTCATTACATGTGCATGGTATAAATGTATAGTACAGGTGTTACCATAGCTCATTACATGTGCACAGTATAAATGTATAGTACAGGTGTTACCATAGCTCATTACATGTGCATGGTATAAATGTATAGTACAGGTGTTACCATAGCTCATTACATGTGCACAGTATAAATGTATAGTATAGGTGTTACCATAGCTCATTACATGTGCATGGTATAAATGTATAGTACAGGTGTTACCATAGCTCATTACATGTGCATGGTATAAATGTATAGTACAGGTGTTACCATAGCTCATTACATGTGCATGGTATAAATGTATAGTATAGGTGTTACCATAGCTCATTACATGTGCACAGTATAAATGTATAGTATATAGGTGTTACCATAGATCATTACATGTGCACGGTATAAATGTATAGTACAGGTGTTACCATAGCTCATTACATGTGCACGGTATAAATGTATAGTACAGGTGTTACCATAGCTCATTACATGTGCATGGTATAAATGTATAGTATAGGTGTTACCATAGCTCATTACATGTGCACAGTATAAATGTATAGTATAGGTGTTACCATAGCTCATTACATGTGCATGGTATAAATGTATAGTACAGGTGTTACCATAGCTCATTACATGTGCACGGTATAAATGTATAGTACAGGTGTTACCATAGCTCATTACATGTGCATGGTATAAATGTATAGTACAGGTGTTACCATAGCTCATTACATGTGCATGGTATAAATGTATAGTACAGGTGTTACCATAGCTCATTACATGTGCACAGTATAAATGTATAGTACAGGTGTTACCATAGCTCATTACATGTGCACAGTATAAATGTATAGTACAGGTGTTACCATAGCTCATTACATGTGCACGGTATAAATGTATAGTATAGGTGTTACCATAGCTCATTACATGTGCACGGTATAAATGTATAGTATAGGTGTTACCATAGCTCATTACATGTGCATGGTATAAATGTATAGTACAGGTGTTACCATAGCTCATTACATGTGCATGGTATAAATGTATAGTATAGGTGTTACCATAGCTCATTACATGTGCACGGTATAAATGTATAGTACAGGTGTTACCATAGCTCATTACATGTGCATGGTATAAATGTATAGTACAGGTGTTACCATAGCTCATTACATGTGCACGGTATAAATGTATAGTACAGGTGTTACCATAGCTCATTACATGTGCATGGTATAAATGTATAGTACAGGTGTTACCATAGCTCATTACATGTGCACGGTATAAATGTATAGTACAGGTGTTACCATAGCTCATTACATGTGCACAGTATAAATGTATAGTACAGGTGTTACCATAGCTCATTACATGTGCATGGTATAAATGTATAGTATAGGTGTTACCATAGCTCATTACATGTGCACGGTATAAATGTATAGTATAGGTGTTACCATAGCTCATTACATGTGCATGGTATAAATGTATAGTACAGGTGTTACCATAGCTCATTACATGTGCATGGTATAAATGTATAGTATAGGTGTTACCATAGCTCATTACATGTGCACGGTATAAATGTATAGTATAGGTGTTACCATAGCTCATTACATGTGCACGGTATAAATGTATAGTACAGGTGTTACCATAGCTCATTACATGTGCACGGTATAAATGTATAGTACAGGTGTTACCATAGCTCATTACATGTGCATGGTATAAATGTATAGTACAGGTGTTACCATAGCTCATTACATGTGCACAGTATAAATGTATAGTATAGGTGTTACCATAGCTCATTACATGTGCATGGTATAAATGTATAGTATAGGTGTTACCATAGCTCATTACATGTGCACGGTATAAATGTATAGTACAGGTGTTACCATAGCTCATTACATGTGCACGGTATAAATGTATAGTACAGGTGTTACCATAGCTCATTACATGTGCATGGTATAAATGTATAGTACAGGTGTTACCATAGCTCATTACATGTGCACGGTATAAATGTATAGTACAGGTGTTACCATAGCTCATTACATGTGCATGGTATAAATGTATAGTATAGGTGTTACCATAGCTCATTACATGTGCACGGTATAAATGTATAGTATAGGTGTTACCATAGCTCATTACATGTGCATGGTATAAATGTATAGTATAGGTGTTACCATAGCTCATTACATGTGCACGGTATAAATGTATAGTACAGGTGTTACCATAGCTCATTACATGTGCACGGTATAAATGTATAGTACAGGTGTTACCATAGCTCATTACATGTGCACGGTATAAATGTATAGTACAGGTGTTACCATAGCTCATTACATGTGCATGGTATAAATGTATAGTATAGGTGTTACCATAGCTCATTACATGTGCATGGTATAAATGTATAGTATAGGTGTTACCATAGCTCATTACATGTGCATGGTATAAATGTATAGTATAGGTGTTACCATAGCTCATTACATGTGCATGGTATAAATGTATAGTATAGGTGCTACCATAGCTCATTTGGTTATTTTCATGAAACCCCCCACGTGCCTGCATCATTGTAAGTCTACAAGAATGTGTGTATGTGTGTGTGTGTGTGTGTGTGTGTGTGTGTGTGTGTGTGTGGGTGTGTGTGTACACATCCATTTGTTGCATGTTTTTGAACCATATAAAGTATAAAGTTAACAAGCTGCAAACACATTTATGGCAAAAAGTTGCATGAATCAAACCTGTACTTTCCAAGTTAATTTTATTCATGACTAGCTTAATTTATATTTTGAATATTTTGGTTGTTGAATATGAATGAGTTATTTATTTTTAATTAGTGTCAGCCTAAAAAGTTGTACAGGAAAATGTCAAATGGTATATAATGGTATCAAAAAGGATACAAATGAATAGATTCTTAGATAATCCAAAGTCACTGATTCTTATGACCATTCATGATATGCCAGTACTCTTCCTCAAGCCAAATATCCTTTCTCCAGAAGGAACATAATAATAAAAAAAATATTGTAAATCAGATATAATAATTCAACATGATAAACTTGCTAATGCATTATTAAATGTAATTCACTTCCACATGCAGCAGGCAATATCTGTCCACACTGGAGTCCCTTCCCTGACTAGTCTGAATAGATCCTGCTCAATGAAGGCAAGAACCCTACTTTGCAAGTAGCCAACCACCACAGATATGCTATTCCAAAATGGCAATAAGGGGCATTTTTTTAAGGAATAAATAATCTACTTCTGGTCTTTTAACTGGCATAGGCTTCAACTACCATGGGCTCTACATAGTTATGCTCTTCCAGCATTTGGGTAGAGAGCTCTCCATTTTAAGGGAACTCCTCCTCTCTACCAGACTTTTTTTTTTCCTATTAAGTTTGTCAACTTTTTTTGGAAGACTCATCAAAAAGTTGTCAGCTTACCTGCCTCTTTAAGTTCGGAGTCAGTTAATCTCCCTGGGTAGACATGGAGATAGCTGCTTAGACATAGCAGTAACTGATTTTTTTTCCTTAAGCAAACCTGGGGGAGGTGTTACAGTTACAGCAGTCAGGATCATTAAAGGCATACCAATCAAGCAAAATTTGTGAGTGGGGCCTGACCTCTATAAATCCTTTCATTGTCAATGCCAAACCTAAATTTAGCAATGTGCATGGCAAAGACAGCAACTGTGCTTAATTTTACTTCTCTGTCCTCCCAACTTTCACACACCTGGAGAACCATCATTGACTAGGTCCTGCTCAATGAGGTTCTTACCATTAGTGTATTTTGTAAAAGACCAAATTTAAAGTTATTATGGGACATCTTGTCTTCGGTCAAAAGTGCTGATCCTGTGTACTGTGTTTACTGTTCTGCAGTCACCTGATGAGACTATCAAGCCAGTATTTTTCACTTCTTTATACTCTGCATTACTTTATTACAATCATGCCTCCCAAAGTTGTTTTACCACTCTGTGATTTACACCACTTATGGTGCTGCTTCAAGGTTCATGGTACAGAGGTACTGCTATAGCAACTTCAGGTTAGTTTTATATATAGAAACAAGTAGCAGTAGTATTGCAGATTAGTGACTGACTAAGCAGTAAAGCAGTGAGACACTTCTATATACTGCAGTAATGAAAAAGAGTTTGCTGTCGCGGTACTAAAAGTGCATGCCCGACGGCAATTTCTCGATTATATTAACAAAATAATCTGCCCCAGGACACTATTGAATTTCTTCTTGAAGTAATTGTTGTCATATATTCTGTGCAATCATTTAGTACAAGACAGTAATGTTTCCCTTAAATTAGTCTGAAGATATTTCAAGGGACCCTCTGCTGATGCACTCGGCATCTTATATTTGTTGCTGAAGGTGACAATTAAGAAGCCTCCAGAATCATGCCATTCTTACTGTTACTGCATGAGCCTGTGGACTGGGTTACTGGTCAGTATTTCTTTCAGTCTTGTTAGAAAATTCTTGATCCTTGGGAATACTTTATATGATACATTCAATGAGATAGCCAATCCCACAGACAGAGCAGTAACTATATATGTATGTATGTATATATATATATATATATATATATTTTTTTTTTTTTTTTTTTTTTTTTGCTGAAGCAAATTCAGGGGGAGTAAAACCCACTCCAGACAATCTTATTATGGAAGGCTGTGCTTCCCTTTCCTATCCCAGCCCACCCCCCATTATTTCCCTTATGACTAAGGAATCCCACCACTTGTGCTTCATAAATTCCTCTCCATCATTTGTTTTCCTGTATCTCCTGCATGCCAGCACATACTGTCAATCCCAGCAGTATATGGCACACAAGCAGCACTATAATTTCAGCCTTTCCTAATTAGTGGCCAGTATATTCAGACTCGAAACATCCAAATAAATCACCTAATAAAGGACTCATCTTGTCTCCTCAAACAAAATTTGGATTTATTTCCTTCAAAATTATTATGCTGTTTGGTGTGATTTTAATCTTGTGTACCTTTTTGGTTTTGCTGGTGACATTGAACTTAATCTATGCTCTCCAAATTATGTCTCAGAGAACCTGTCCATTGGTTACATTAATGCCTGCAGCCTTAATAACAAGTGGGCATCCTGAGTCTTAGCTAAAAATAAACAGAGTAAAAGATTACTATAGTTAGTGAGACAGCTAAAAGAATGGCATATCTTATATATATCTATACAATGTTCACAACCAAAAGACTTCTCAGTCACCTAGGTGGAAATATTAGTTACTGGTTAAGAACAATGCCAATCTAGTATCTACACAAGTGTCCGTGATCAAGTCTGCTTCAGATTCAGATCCAAAATGGCCACCAATACAGGTACTGTTTGGAGGCCATACAAAAATCTACATAGCTGTCATCTATATCGCACCACCCTCCAGTCTTAGCTACAGCTCAGATGGTGTAGAGGTAAGTTGCTGTGGTTGTTGTGCTCAGGGTCCTGGATTTCAGACTAGAAAATGATTATTTATAAACTCCATGGCACGTGCAATAACTACATACAGTACATGCTAAATGCAGTCCTGACATTATCCTTGAGAACTGAATAATTTTGCCTGGATAGGTTCGCTTAAAGTTGAACTTTCTAGGCTCAGTGCAATCCTGGACTCATACAACTGGTAGAAATAGAAAGATCTAATCCTCAAGCTAAAGAGGTAGACTTTCTTCATGTAGTACTAACCAATTTTCCAATAAGACTACATCCTTTTAAATGTCTTACCAGATGCACTCAGTGACCATAATCCTATATTAACCCTCTAGTCACAAAAACTGCACAAATTCTCAGCAGGGAGTCTTTAACTTTAAAGACATTAGTCAATGTTCTCAGGAAAATCTCTCCAAAGAACTTGGAGCAACAGACTGGTCCCCAGTTTTACAATTGTATAGATGCTACTATAGCATAATCAATACTACATCACCTACTTTCCCCATCAAGAACAGGTTATATCCTGCAAGAAAACTCAGTGGTAAAGGGCTTGCCACCCCCGGGCTAACTACTGACATCCATGCAAAGATAGAATTTATAAACAAAGCATGGAGACTCTGGAAAGCAGACATACAGAAATCAGACTTGCACCAACAGTATTAAACATTGAGAACAGAAATAAGGGTAATGACAAAGGCTGCCAAAGCACAATACCTTAGGAACCCCCAAATTGGAGATCATCAGTAGTAACATTTTCCCTAAATGTCTAAATCCAGAATTCTTCCACAGGATATTCTACAACAACTAGCTGATAATATAGTTAAATATTACTGGGAAACAGGTTCAAGATCTTCTTGTAAAGCAGTCAATATCTCTGATAATCTCTGATAATAATTATAATAATAATAATTGCCCATTTGTTAGCTACTGAATACACAAGCCCATTTTAGTGGCAAACCTCAAGCAATGGCTGATTAAGAGACTTGCACCATGTCACATAGTAGGCAAGTAAAGCTTGTGGGAATCAAACCCTATACCAAAGGGACTACAGAATACAGCCTTAACCCTCTGCTCTAGCTGGCAGACTGCAAATGCATAGTAGATACCTTTAGTTTATCACTAACCAACAAAGACTTACCATAAAACAAGTACACAATTTAGCTGCTAATGACGTCAGGCCCATTGCTAATCTCTGTCCACTGACAAAAGCATCAGAGAAACCTTTCTACAAACAAATATATGCCTGTATCATAAATCATGATATTCTTATTATAGATAGCTCCTTCAGAAATGTCAGGACTTGGATTACCAAGTTTGGAAACTAAGAAAAAACTGACAGTACAAAAGAGTGAACATCAGACATTGCTGTTCTCCTCAAAATTTCATTTTTGCAGGTGGCAAGCCTCCATATAACCCTGATACGGGGGACTCCAAACATATATACCAATTGTGAGACAGCCAGATCTTGTAAAAAAGGCAATATTCTGAGAAAGGATGATCTCAAGCTTACTAAATGCAAATCTGCTTTTGGTCTGTCAGTCTCCACATTTCAGAATTTTGCAGAGTCCTAACATTTTAAATGTTACTTAATCGACAGCATGGTTTTCACTCCAACTACAGTACACACAGAGCGATCTACCATCTCTTCAATCAAATCTTCAAAAATATGGGGTATGTGACTGTATGCCTTATTTGCTATATGAATTATCTTATACCATAAACTTAGGGACCACAAGTCATGGCTCATCTCTTGAACCTAAGGTACAAGAGATCTGGAAATGTATATACCTTATACAGACTTAGCATATTCTAAGTATATACACATACGTGTGTATGTATGTGTACATATAAACATGTATATAATAATGTGTGTTATTAAAAGTCAATGCTCTGTTAAATAGGAAAGTTTATTTAATGCTGGGAAACTGCAGCTGTTACATACATGATGCCTTTACTGCAAATTTGTGGTCAGAATGTCATAAACTACAACCATTTTGCAACTGCTTTGATGACCTAAAATAATATCTTATAATTATTTGCGATATGTTGTCACTTATGCTCAACAAACAGTACTTGTATACCAACCTTATTACTTATTTCTTAATAAAAGGACAGGACATTTTGTATTTTAGCAGTATGACAGGATTGTACAGCAAACACAAATTCTTACTCCAGCAGGAAATTACAGCTACCATATTTAAAATGAAAATAAATAAATAACTTTAAATAAACGACTATTATATTTTTAGGAAAAATGAAAACTGGAAATTTGAAAGACTTTGCTCACTAAATTTAGTACAGGCTCATAAGTTTAACAAGCATAAATAATTACATTTAACCCATAATTTGAATATGGGCATCTCAGAACCCCACCACATGAACTAATGCATTATCACAAATCAGTCTAGTTTCTGGAAAAGCAGTCAAGCAAACTGGATGCTGAGCTCCAAGCATTATGAAGTCAACATGTGGCTGTCTGTTAACAAAAATGGATTTAGATGGACATTACACTAAAAGCAAAAGTGTAAGGCTGTAAACTCACCAGGCAATCTGCTCTCAATTAGTGAAGAAATAGAGCTGTTCCAGAGAATGCTGCAGTCTTGAGTTACCACATAGTACGCACTGGTAACAGAATGCAAGTGGCATTTCTACAGTGAAACATAAGACAAAACACACATCTTTACTTCTAGGGAAGAGCCTGTAAAATGGCTTGCTTTTTGCCGATGTGTACAGCTAAACCACTAACACAGGTGCAAGGGACAATGCACTCTTGTAGAGTTGATGCCGATAATAAAATCGATGATACTTGCTTTTACAGAAAAAATAAAACAACATGAAATATTTGTCTTTATTATAGGTACTGGACACTGGCAGAAAGAACATTAGCTACTAGCTATAACAAGGGAAGGTGATGCTGTAAGACCAAGCACGCTTCAATGCCTTGCATATACTGCAGATATTGGCTATTGGGAGCAGTCACTATGTGGGAAGAATTAAGGGAAAGTAGAAAATTAAAAACAATAAAGAAGCTGCAGTTATGGTTTGCATTTAGGAATTCTTTTTTCTGGGTTTTTACACTTCTGTATTAAGAACAGGCCGCTGAGTGGGACTAGGAACCCGATACGTAGAAAAGAGCACCCCACGGTCACTATTAGTTTAGACATGTAGAAAAAAAAAAGTACTAATGTCAGGGAGCTGTGATTACTAAATGGGTAAAAACAGACAACATTCTGCATTTTTAGATAGCAGCTCACTACTTTAAACTCAGCGCAGAAGGGTGCCATGATCTGATGAAATCTGATAAGGTGAAAAACTTTACTTACTAATTGCAATGTTTTTTATCTTAACAAATTTCCTATTCTTTGGTTAGCTGTTTTATTATTATTATTATTTTTAATCATATAGATAGTCACTACACTTGTCAGTTGTGCACAGACTTGGTCATAACACTGATGTGTAAATCTTCACATTATCATTACACATGGGTAATTATCAGCTGGCCTTTCGACTTGTCCTAACACTGACATGTATGTTAGTCCACCAGTTAACAAGGCAACATGTTTTATTACTGGGTTGCTTGGCTAGCCTTATAAAGGCCCAGTGGTCATTAGCCTAGTATACACCTAGGAACTGATTACATATCCTTAGCAAATACACTAAACTGCTGTTTGAATATTTACTAATCCTTATTGGCAATGGTATGCGTTGAACTACTACTGCTCCTTTTATAGAACTGTAACTCCATGCTTTCATTTAAAGTTCAAAGACCACGAACATTTCTATTTTCTTAAAAACTGGCTAGTTGTTGCAACTCTAATAACAGTAATAAATCACTCCGTATGTACAGTAACTTTTATGAAATATATCGCTGTGGATGTATTGTGAAAATGAAGTAAATTTCAATGACATTTTAAGCAGAGTTTTTATGACATCATTTACAATAGTTCAAACATGATCAATCCATAGTTGGCTACAGCATTTAAATTTAGGTTTTAACATCTTGTAATTTTCTTAGCAAAAGTCATTCAGCTTGTATCAAGGACTGATTTTTTCAGAGTAAGTTCTTGTAAACGCATTGTATTAGTGATGTAGTTAGTGCAGGGAAATGTAATTTGATATTCTTTGGCTATTAACATAACTTCCAGGTTTTCTTAAGGGATGACATGTAGATATAATGCTATCAATAAAACACATCTTTCCAAACAGAGAGAAACTTCAGAACAAAGGAATATTTCATTGTCCATTTTACCTAATAGAGATATTGTAAATGCCAATTGTTAACATAATATAGTGACAGTTCAGGGATTTTCTGATGAGCTCTTATGACTTTACAGCTATCTTCTAATTACAACATATAATATTTTCTTTTTCTAACGTACTAATATTAAGACCTATTAAGTGAAAAAGCAGCAGCACTAGTTAGTTGTGGCATCCTAAACTTTCATGTGATCAAACTGTCCAGAAACTGCTTACACAGAATAAACCTGTAACTTACCGAAAGGATCTACTTTTAGTTAACAAGGAAGGGTCATAGAAAGTATTGTCTGTGTATTCTCAGTTGTTGGTTTAACGTTTTGTAAATATTAAACCTTTAGCCAACATGCTGTGCCACCCTGATTTAACATCTGCATCAATTACATTCTTCTGATACCTGCACACACACTGCATATTGCAGGGCCATTCAAGGGAATATTGACAGAAGTGAGCCCTGCTGCTGTATGATTCAGTGGGAGTACAAACAATCACACATATAACGGAAAAGTTCTGTTCAATGCAGAGCATACAGTACGATGCAAAATGGGAGGTTTATCAGTCAGCAATTCTGAACAATGAACGAATGTCAAAATACAGAGATGAAACAGGGAAAATGGAATTTATAGCATAATAAGGTGTTTAACCCCAATTCATCACTTCAGTCTAAATATTTCAAAGGAAATGTGCAATCATAGGCCCATGAAAGTGCATTCATTCTTTAAACATTGTGATAAAATTCCATCTTATGTGACTTTAGAATACTGTTATCGTAAAACATTTGTGACATTTTATGGCAGCTTGATGTAGCACTAGGACATTTGTCGAAGGCTTTCCGTATTGAAATAGAGCATTACATTTTGTATGAAATATGAATGGAACAGCATGAATGCTAATGCTGCATAAACAAGGCATAGATACATTTCTATGGCTGTTTAATAGTCAAATTTAATGAGTTTTGAATAAGCTTGATACTTAGCCTCATATAATTGTTTTCCTATCATTTTGTTAAATATGTATTTATTCATATATATTTATTTTAATTTACTGCAGCATGCTTTCAATTCATTTCATAGAATGCAGAAGGTATAAACTCTGATCATTATCCGATTACTTTATCTTGAACTTAAGGAGTTACTACATGTGTGTCAGTGGTTGGCATCAGTTTTCAATATGTAGCCCCCAATGAGTTATACCTTATGTTCTGTATTTATCTCCATTTGGTATCAGGGGGAAGTAACGTGTCTAATAAACCGTATCATGCCTGAATTTAAAGGACTTAGTTTTAGGCAGCTGGAGCTAGCATAGAAAGGAGCTGTGAATAAGGGAAGATCAGCAAACAGTTAGTTTAAGCTGATATTACCTTACATACTCAGATGATGATCTGAATTGAAACACACATGCACACTTGCATATTTACCTTAATGCTGACTCGTGGCTTTTTTTTTTACTCATTATGAAATCTGACTCCAGTTCTTTGTGTACAGTTATACAAAGTATCAACACTCCATATTTTATTACACATGCAAACTCATATATATCTATACACACAGACAGATGCACACATATATGATATACTTATATATATATATATACATATATATATATATATATATATATATATATATATATATATATATATATATATAAAATTTATAAACATCTATAAATATATATATATATATATATATATATATATATATATATAATTTATAAACATCTATATATATATATATATATATATATATATATATATATATATATATATATGTATATATACATATAAATGTCATATTCACTTCACACCACTCACCAGTCAGTGCATCTCACATGTACTCTACTTCCCATATTTTAATGCAATAAAATGTAAAGGGGTGGACTCTGGGTCATGCCACTCCTGAATTATGAAATTAAATAAGCTACTTATAATACATTCACATACAGTTTTAGGAAATAGTTAATTTTATTGTGTGTTGCTGCTGTTTTTGCTCCAGGAAAACATTGGTATGTATATTTTTTTAGCATATCGTTGTATCTGTAAATATGTTTTGCTCATTTCTTATGTGATCATATTCACCCAATCGGTGCCTTGAAATGGTCCATTGAGATCAGCGCACTAACACTGTAAACAAATATAAATTAAAATAAACAAAACTTAAGATTAATAGTATTTCCAGAAGGGATTCATGGAGATGACCCAACAGCCTTCATTCAGCAGGGTCTCCATCTTGTTGAAATGTTTCAATCATGAAAGAACACATCACATCTGTATCAGGACACCTACCAATCTCCCCACTTTTTTTTCTTTTGTTTTTTTTAAAGTGTTCAAAAATATATGGAAAGGGAAAAGTTACTATGAGTAGTCAGAGACCTGGGTTCCAAGTGCCAGATTTGAGGTGTTGTCATCTACTTCATCCCGGGATGCATTTGTTCTGGTGCTAAAGCACTTTAAGGGCTATTTGGTACAGTTATGCTTTCCTGCTTTTGTATTTATCAATAAAGGGTTGCCAACTTCAATTTTCATCTATCCCTCAGAAGCAGAGGCTCATCAGGATAGAGGGAAATGGGGACACACCAGTAATTCTTCAATTTGTAGTATTGGGTCCAAGGTAAAATTAAAGCTACTGTATTCCTCAAAAATGGGGTAGGGGTCACCCTGAAGAAGGCGACCGAAACCTCAGCTGCAAAGCGGTTCTTCTTCAATGGATTTCACTCCATTGTCCAGGCACCAACCCCCAGCATGTAATGGAACACTACAATACATCTCTACCACTCGTAGGTATATCCATGGAGGAGCAGGAAGTAGTCTTTGCATTTTATTTGGCCGGATCCCCTAACTGAAGCTTGGTGTGCTGGCACAGAAGCAAAACTAGGCAGCATTGGTACAAATTGTAAGCATCTGTGAGCATGGGGTCATCACCAACCTGAATGCTTATCTAAGGCTTCGCTTAATTAAAACCTGCACCTGGGTACAGTTGGTATACAGTTGGTAAAACCAAGTTGGTGTAATAGCAGGAGATATCCATAGACTGCATATGCGCAAGTATTCAATTCTGTTTTCTCTGCAGTGTGTCCAGGTAGAATGCATGGAAGGTAACATGTTGTCTATCCTTTTGAGTCTAGGAAATGTAATTATGTTAATACTATACAAGGAGTCAAGGTTAGAAATCTGGGCTATATTTGTGCATTCTGTTTTTATAGTTATACACTTGCAAATTGAATTTTGCATTTTTTTTAATTTATTAGGAACTATACAGTATTACACTGTATCTTGGAATGGATGTAGGTATGAATAAAGTATGTGAGATGTAGGAAATGTATATAGCTGACTTTGACACTCCCTTTTTGGCTTGAGAGTTTGAAACCACCTCATGAGAGGGGGTTCAATCCAGGTGTGGAAGTGTGCATCAATGCACTGGTGGACTAACAAAACATATGCAGTTAATACCGTTACCTTTTAACTCTGTGTTAGGCAGTATTTTCCATGCCTTATGAGGTTACTGTTTAATGTGCAGCAAACTGAGAACCACATCAATACTCCCATGGAAGCCAAGTCTATTGACCTGAATATAGCCTTTGGCATGGTGCAGTAGGACTACATGTGGTCACTGCTGAAACATCATGGAATCCAGGGTAATCTCCATAGATGGTGTCAGTTACTTAATTCCAAATGCAGATGCCATGTTTCAGGTCATAAGTAGTAGGCTCTGTTCCTAACCTTTCCAAATATTTTGTGAAGCCAGGCAGGTCTGTCCACTGTCTACTTTTTGAGGCAGGTGCAAGTGAGATTGGCTACCCAAGGAGCATAGTAATCTTCCAATCGAGTACCCATAATGTTTTGCCTTCCCTGAAATGGAATACCCAAATATCTATAGCCTTGTTTGATATAGAGGCTATATGTTTCTATTGCTCAACTATATCAAATACGGCTAAAGACACTGGTGTATTGTGCCTGCCTGAAATTTTGCAATGTGTCGGGAATTTAATAAACTTTCTGACCTCTTGGTCAGTCGGAGCTAAAGAGTGTTGTTCCCCTGAATCTGCATTACCAGAGGTTAAGAGAATACATTGTACATTTGGGAATATAAATTTACTTTAATTCATATCTATCTGGGTATAAATGTTATTCAGAATTTTGGTAGGGGGGTATAGTATGCTTTATTTCACACCTACCTATTTATTTATTTCACATTTGCTCACCAGGAAAGTCTGACTGTGAAGACAGCCCATTTTCATCAGAGGCCCGGGGGAGATTATAAATATTTCTCAGAATTTTTTTTGAAGTGCTGACAATTAACATCAGCCCTGTGATCACCTTTAATCAGAAAAAAAAATGAACTCCTACTCATGAATGAATCTTGCGATTTTGGAAGGAACTGTGGCTATCTATATGCATCCTTTCCAAATTTTTCTTTCTATTTAAATGTGTCCCATCCCTAGCCACCCACACACACCCTGAAGGGCAAAAGCTTTTGGTACTTTCCATATGGATAATAAACATCTTAAGATTGCCAGTAAGATACTGGTAGACTTTAAAAAGTATGAGAGGTCTAGGCCTGCCAGCTCTGTCAAGGTATCACAAGCTGTAGATTTGTTCTGCTTGCACTCACCTGAGTTTGACCTAGAACAATACAGATTCTCCCTGAAGTGAAGACTGTCTACATACAGCATACCAGGTTTACCAAAAGGGAATGCAAGAAAGTCCAGAACCCGGGGGGGGTGAAACAAGGCTTAACTTTCTGGTCAAAGGTAAACTACTTACGATTACCCACAATGCCTGGGGGTCCATATGGGTAAGTGAAAAGGTATGTATAAGAGGGAAACCTATCTTTTCTTGTATCTGTATGCCAATAGTAGCAGCAGTCTCATATGAATGTAGGTTGAAGTGAAGTAAGCAGATATTTCCGGTGGAGGCAGTGCCTACAATTAAGTGTAAACTGTAGTATTACCAAAGAGGAGGATGTACTAGAAGGATTACATGTTTGGGATTACACTAGGTAATGTCTATTGTCAAAATGATACAGCTCCATTGATAATTATAGATCTGCAGTGATGGAAAGTAACTGACTACACTAGTGGTTATGGTCAGTGTTATTAAATGGTCAGACATAACCTGTGGAGTGGCAATGGCGGTCTACAATGACTGGTAATTGCCGTATCCTTCATCCTGTTTTCTTCCATCACTTTAAGAAAATCCAAAAAAAAAACCCAAAAAGTACACCAAGGCACCAAAAATCACTAAGAAGTCTACAGATACCCTGAATATGGAATGGAGACTCCATGCAGTAGTGCAAAAACATGAGTTTATTCAACAAGCAAGACACACATTAACACTGTGCACACACTACATTTTCATTTCAATTACTTCTTCAGATATGGAATGATTCCTGTCAGATTGCTTTTACCAGCAAGTTTTGGCAACACAACACGAGGCAAAGTGAAAGTGGGTTTGCTTCGTGTTGTGTTGTCAAAACTTGCTGGTGTGAGTGCTCGCTTGGCAGGTTAATTGATGGAATTTTTGTATTGGAGGCATTATAAAAGCAATCTGATAGGATTCATTCCACATCAGAAGAAGTAATTGAAACAAAAATGTACTGTGTGTACAGCATTAATGTGTGTCTTGCTTGCTGAATAAACTTGTGTTTTTGCACTACTGAGTGGAGTCGCTGTTTCATATTCAGGGTTCCTGTGGAATTCTCTAAGAAAATCCACACTATAGGTGCTGGAGATATGCAGAAGATGGGATTAATTGCTTACACTTAATATGGTCCTGCCCATGACTTTTCAGGCTCTGGGTAAAAGCCCACACTACTGAATTTTATATCATTAGAAAGTTAATGCCTTCGGCGTGGCCAAGGATGAACACAGGATAGCAGCAGATTTCTTCAGCTCCACCAATTTCATTACACTGACAGGAATTAATTACTTAAAAAATTAATTTTTGAAGTAATTTTCTTTCTAAATATGTTTGTTTTATATAGTTCTTGAACTATATCTAAAAAAGAAAGGAAATCTTAACAATATTCCTGTCAGAAATCACTTTGGAAATTTTCCTGTCAGTTTATCAGTCTGAAATGAGTTCCAGTAAGACAAATTCTCAAGACTCCAGCATCAAGAAAGAACTTCAGTCTCTGATAATTATAATCCAGCAACTTACTGCTAAGATGGATAAAATGGATACTAAAATAGACACCTTCATAGAAAAAACTACAAAACAAATAGACTTGTTACATATAGACCTGCAACAACAGAAGATCCAGATGACAGGCATAGAAGAAGCTGTGAATGACATGGAAAATAGAATCCAAGAAGAGGAAATTAACATTGAGTTTCTGCTGAAACAAAATACACATTTACAAACAAAGCTGGATGACCTGGAAAATAGATCTAGGTGCAATAACATTAGGATTTTTGGACTGCCAGAAAATATTGAAGGTAACAATATTACTTCTTTTTTAACAACATGGCTCCCTAAAACTTTAGACTTACCAGAAGCATTCTCTTTTGGTATCGAAAGAGCACATAGATCTATAGCTAATACTAACTCTAACAAAAATATCCTAGATCAGTTATAGTTAGATTTCTATCATCTTTGATAAAGAGATGGTTCTTAAATCTGCTTGGGCTAAAGCTCCTGTTAAGATTAATGAGACAACTGTGCATTTTGACAATGACTATTCTTCCATGGTAATAGCTAAAAGAAAAGTTTTTCTGCCACTAACAAGGGAGCTTAAAAAAGCACAGTTTAAAACATACCTTCTGTTTCCTGCCAAGCTTAAAATCTTCCTTCCTGATGGTCCTAAAATTTTCAATGACTTAGACTCTGCTTTACTGTTTATCAAAAAATAAGATTTTGGATAAAATAGAAGAAATGGAATGGGCTAGTCCTTCATTAAAGAGACTGGCAACTGAAACCTCGTGGAAGACTTCAGAGAAGAAGAAGAGACTAAAAAACAAATGATTTGTTCTATGTTTTTTTTTCTCTCATCATTTTATTTCATTATTAATCTTTTTAAATATAGTTCCTGCATTTCCAGAAAGCCACAGATATTTTGAAAAAGATTTAATCAAAGTTATTCTCTGTGTGCAAAGAAATGTTTTGTTTCATAACCAGTCAAAATATCTGAAGATTTAATGGCAAGCTATGATTCAATTTGTTTCTCTTTCTGAAAAAGAGAAGTAAGGTCAGTAATTTGATACATTTTTTCTTTATCTTTTTTTTTCTTCTCCTTTTCTTCTTTTCTTTGTTTAAACAATGACATTCTATTTAGATTATGTAGTGGGTAAAGGGTGGGGGAGGGCAGGGAGAGAAGAGTAATGAAAATATGATTAATAGAATAATAACATATTTATTCCTTGTAAAAAGTTTATATGTTCTTCAAATGCTATTCCTAATTATACTTTCTTGATTATACTGCTTATGCTTGTTTGTAAATAATCTGTCATGAGGGGGGGGGGTGAAACAAGGCTTAACTTTCTGGTCAAAGGTAAACTACTTACGATTACCCACAATGCCTGGGGGTCCATATGGGTAAGTGAAAAGGTATGTATAAGAGGGAAACCTATCTTTTCTTGTATCTGTATGCCAATAGTAGCAGCAGTCTCATATGAATGTAGGTTGAAGTGAAGTAAGCAGATATTTCCGGTGGAGGCAGTGCCTACAATTAAGTGTAAACTGTAGTATTACCAAAGAGGAGGATGTACTAGAAGGATTACATGTTTGGGATTACACTAGGTAATGTCTATTGTCAAAATGATACAGCTCCATTGATAATTATAGATCTGCAGTGATGGAAAGTAACTGACTACACTAGTGGTTATGGTCAGCGTTATTAAATGGTCAGACATAACCTGTGGAGTGGCAATGGCGGTCTACAATGACTGGTAATTGCCGTATCCTTCATCCTGTTTTCTTCCATCACTTTAAGAAAATCCAAAAAAAAAACCCAAAAAGTACACCAAGGCACCAAAAATCACTAAGAAGTCTACAGATACCCTGAATATGGAATGGAGACTCCATGCAGTAGTGCAAAAACATGAGTTTATTCAACAAGCAAGACACACATTAACACTGTGCACACACTACATTTTCATTTCAATTACTTCTTCAGATATGGAATGATTCCTATCAGATTGCTTTTACCAGCAAGTTTTGGCAACACAACACGAGGCAAAGTGAAAGTGGGTTTGCTTCGTGTTGTGTTGTCAAAACTTGCTGGTGTGAGTGCTCGCTTGGCAGGTTAATTGATGGAATTTTTGTATTGGAGGCATTATAAAAGCAATCTGATAGGATTCATTCCACATCAGAAGAAGTAATTGAAACAAAAATGTACTGTGTGTACAGCATTAATGTGTGTCTTGCTTGCTGAATAAACTTGTGTTTTTGCACTACTGAGTGGAGTCGCTGTTTCATATTCAGGGTTCCTGTGGAATTCTCTAAGAAAATCCACACTATAGGTGCTGGAGATATGCAGAAGATGGGATTAATTGCTTACACTTAATATGGTCCTGCCCATGACTTTTCAGGCTCTGGGTAAAAGCCCACACTACTGAATTTTATATCATTAGAAAGTTAATGCCTTCGGCCAAGGATGAACACAGGATAGCAGCAGATTTCTTCAGCTCCACCAATTTCATTACACTGACAGGAATTAATTACTTAAAAAATTAATTTTTGAAGTAATTTTCTTTCTAAATATGTTTGTTTTATATAGTTCTTGAACTATATCTAAAAAAGAAAGGAAATCTTAACAATATTCCTGTCAGAAATCACTTTGGAAATTTTCCTGTCAGTTTATCAGTCTGAAATGAGTTCCAGTAAGACAAATTCTCAAGACTCCAGCATCAAGAAAGAACTTCAGTCTCTGATAATTATAATCCAGCAACTTACTGCTAAGATGGATAAAATGGATACTAAAATAGACACCTTCATAGAAAAAACTACAAAACAAATAGACTTGTTACATATAGACCTGCAACAACAGAAGATCCAGATGACAGGCATAGAAGAAGCTGTGAATGACATGGAAAATAGAATCCAAGAAGAGGAAATCAACATTGAGTTTCTGCTGAAACAAAATACACATTTACAAACAAAGCTGGATGACCTGGAAAATAGATCTAGGTGCAATAACATTAGGATTTTTGGACTGCCAGAAAATATTGAAGGTAACAATATTACTTCTTTTTAACCACAAGGCTCCCTAAAACTTTAGACTTACCAGAAGCATTCTCTTTTCGTATCGAAGAGCACATAGATCTATAGCTAATACTAACTCTAACAAAAAATATCCTAGATCAGTTATAGTTAGATTTCTATCATCTTTTGATAAAGAGATGGTTCTTAAATCTGCTTGGGCTAAAGCTCCTGTTAAGATTAATGAGACAACTGTGCATTTTGACAATGACTATTCTTCCATGGTAATAGCTAAAAGAAAAGTTTTTCTGCCACTAATAAGGGAGCTTAAAAAAGCACAGTTTAAAACATACCTTCTGTTTCCTGCCAAGCTTAAAATCTTCCTTCCTGATGGTCCTAAAATTTTCAATGACTTAGACTCTGCTTTACTGTTTATCAAAAAAAAATAAGATTTTGGATAAAATAGAAGAAATGGAATGGGCTAGTCCTTCATTAAAGAGACTGGCAACTGAAACCTCGTGGAAGACTTCAGAGAAGAAGAAGAGACTAAAAAACAAATGATTTGTTCTATGTTTTTTTTTCTCTCATCATTTTATTTCATTATTAATCTTTTTAAATATAGTTCCTGCATTTCCAGAAAGCCACAGATATTTTGAAAAAGATTTAATCAAAGTTATTCTCTGTGTGCAAAGAAATGTTTTGTTTCATAACCAGTCAAAATATCTGAAGATTTAATGGCAAGCTATGATTCAATTTGTTTCTCTTTCTGAAAAAGAGAAGTAAGGTCAGTAATTTGATACATTTTTTTCTTTATCTTTTTTTTTTTCTTCTCCTTTTCTTCTTTTCTTTGTTTAAACAATGACATTCTATTTAGATTATGTAGTGGGTAAAGGGTGGGGGAGGGCAGGGAAAGAAGAGCAATGAAAATATGATTAATAGAATAATAACATATTTATTCCTTGTAAAAAGTTTATATGTTCTTCAAATGCTATTCCTAATTATACTTTCTTGATTATACTGCTTATGCTTGTTTGTAAATAATCTGTCATGCTTTAACTAATAATAATTAGAACTAAATAATAGTAAATATGTTTTATTTTTAACTCTATTAATATAAACAGTAAGTAATATTCCATTGTATATACTTCTTATAGCTTTCTCTTACATTTTTTTATTTCTGCCTTACACCCTTTTATTTTCTACTCTCTTTTTCTTTTCTTTATTAATATATAGAAATGCTTTTGATCATATAGACACAGTAAATAATAAGATTTGCATAAAAATTGAGTTGGGACAAAAATATCGAGTTTTATTACTTATTAATAATTTTGGGCTTATTTCACTTACATAGAGGCTGTAATAACCTGTAAAATACATTGTGAAGGTTTTGTCATGTTTAGATGCATTTACACTGCTAAATGAATGTTTGTCACTAGTGTTTAATAAGTTTCCTGCCAAAATGTTAAGGGAGACAATCTGGGATGTGGGCTGTCTCATGCACAGTGTCCATGAGCTACTTCAAAAGCTTCAACTCTCAGAATTCTCACAGAGAAGCTGAAAGCAGTTAGTCTAACCTTTGACCTAGATATCACACTGACACATCACAGATTCAGGAAGAACTCTCTACCAGGAAATAGAAATGATGCAAATGCGACTATGTGAAGGAAAATTAACTCTTTAACATCTAAATGTGAGTTATTTTATATAATTACTTAAATATCTATGTTATAATTCATAAAATATGTCAGTTATAATGAGTTTAAATGATGCAGTTTCTTGTAGTAAGTAAATGTCTTATTTTAGAAGGCATAGAAAATGAAACATTTATTCAAGTGTTTTTGAAAATCTACTTAACAGCAGCATAATAATCTGTGTTAAAACTTATGTTCCAAACATATACATTACTATAACTCATTTAATTCATCTGATTGATAAGCATAAATAATTTTATAACTCTATTCTGGAAGAAATTGTCATGTGATATATTTTAAAGCAGTAGTATAGCATGGTTGTAAAATCTGGTTTCTAAAATGTGTTTGCTGTGCATTATTTTGTATAAAGCAGACAGATTTATTGTAGGGACAGCAAGTAGGATAGTGCTCAGCAAGGACACAACTCAGTGAGATCAGATATATATATATATGTGTGTGTGTGTGTGTGTGTGTGTGTGTGTGTGTGTGTGTGTGTGTGTGTGTATGTGTATGCATATGTATATATATATATATATATATATATATATATATGTTTATGTGTGTGTGTGTGTGTGTGTGTGTGTGTGTATGTATATATATATATGTATATATATATATATATGTGTGTGTGTATGTGTGTGTGTATGTATATATATATATATATATATATATATATATATATATATGTGTGTGTGTGTGTGTGTGTGTGTGTGTGTGTGTGTGTGTGTGTGTGTGTGTATATATATATATATATATATATATATATATATATATGTATATATGTGTGTGTGTGTGTGTGTGTGTGTGTGTATGTATATGTGTATACATATACATATATATATATATATTTATATATATATATATATATATATATATATATATATGTGTGTGTGTGTGTGATGGCTTCTTTTTTTTTTTTTTTTTTTTTTACAATAATGCAAGTGTTTCTGAAAATCTGCATAACTATGCAGTATGATTTATAACAATTTCTATGAATACAATATTTTATTCTATTGACAGCAATGAGTTTGAGTAAATGCTCATATACAAGCAATTCAAGGTTTTTTTTGGAAGCTGTTAATTGCATTTACATGACAGAAAATAGATGCATCTTAATATATGTAATGTCTGAATCATATTAGCCAAAGTTTTTGATTTAAATGAATGTTAGAACTTATTTTTCTCTCCTCTTGATTTCTAACATCAAGATTATTTGAATGCTATTTGAATACAAGTGTTTTATATTACATAGATGTATATAGTAGTATGAACAGTTTTTTTAAAAAAAGTTTATTTTAGTTTATATGATGCTGTTTTACCAAATGTGTAGTCTTGTCTTGCTAGATAATTGAATTGAAAACGGTTAACCTCAGTTAAATATAACTAGTATTAAATTGATAAGGTGGTAGCTGAGGTACTGCTGCTTAGGGTAGGGGTTAACTTGAGTGGTAAATACTACTCTAAGTTGGAGTTTATAACTCCAGGCTGGATGCAAGGTTTAATCCTTACATTATTTTCACTTGTTCATTGTTATTTGTATATAGTTTTGACATCCACAATATATTTTGTACACTCATTGTCACTACAAACAAAATTGAATCCTATACAAAATCCCATAAGAGATTCAATAAATACAGCTATATTTAAAGGTACACCTAAAGGAGGAGATGTAACATTACTTATCTTGTTATTTGTTATTTTGATCATAAGATTCTTAAGTTTTAAAAATGCCAAATGACATCTTTAAAAGGAATTTCTTTAAACATTAATGGATTGAATAATCCGTGTAAAAGGGCAAACCTAATAAGATACATTAATTTACATAAGGCCAACTTAGTCTTCCTGCAAGAAACCCATCTCTTGAAAAAAGATATTGATAAACTAGCCACAAACAAATATACAGTATTGGTTAGTTCAGAGCACACTCAGAAAAAAGAGGAGTGGCTATTTTATGGAATAAAAGTATGCCCATTCCTAAAACCATTAAGTCTTATCAGGATGACAAAGGAATGTTTTGTATGGTTACAATACAAATTAATGGGAAGACTTACACTTTAATTAATGTATATTGGATACCTGGAATTGGTATTAATACAGTGAAACATCATCTTGATAAGATCATATCATTCTCTATAGGAGATATTATTTTAGCTGGTGACTTTAATTGTATACTACATGAAAGTGATACTACCACTATAGGGAAAAGAAGAATTACATCTAATGCAAAACATTTAAATGATTTTGCTAATTCTTATCATTTGAATGATATTAATAATCAGATAGATTCAAAATCATTACCATACACCTTTTTTTCTAACAGATACAAAACTTATTCAAAAATAGATAGGGTCTTTATTTCTATATCTGATCATAATTCAATTGTTTTTGAATTCATGATAAAAAATACTCATAATGTTCAGATCAAAAGGATACCAGCATACTTAACTCAACTAAAAGACTATAAAGAATATATACTTTCAGAAGTAAAACATTTTTAGACATAAATAATACTCCTGAAGTCTCCATTGTTTATGTTTGGGATGCCTTAAAATCATATCTATATGGACAAAGTATCAGATGGTATAATAATAAAAGGAAATCTTGGGATAAGGAATTGTTAGATATTCAAAGTAAATTAGACTCTTATAAACATAATAATAAAGAAAATATTATGGACAAGAAAGTTATTGAAGAAATAAACAAACTAAATGAGAAATACAAAGAAATTTTAACTCATAAAGTTAAAATAACTTTAGAGAAATACAAGTTTTGTCTTATTCAATAAGCCCCAAATACTTACATAGACTTAAAAATAAAACAAAAAGATTGAATAAACAAAACCATATCAAAGAAATCTTTTCTCTAAGGAAAAGAAGAATGTTTCTAGTATACCAGAAATACTAGATGAATTTAGAAATCACTTTCACAAAATTAACCATAATAACATTAACATGGAACCTAAAGATAAAATAAAAGAGTTTATAACCACAAACATGAATAAAAAGCTTAATAAACAACAGATTAAACTATTGTACAAGAGTATTTCATATACAGAAGTTATTACACAAATAAATAAGCTTAAAACAAACAAAGCACCGGGTAATGATGGTATTATACCAGAGATATATAAAATCCTTTCTAAAAGTACATATTTATTAATACATAAGGTTTTTATTTTGGCCCAAACTGAGTGAATAACCCCCCCATCTTGGCAATATACATTTATTTCACCAATTTTAAAACCTAATAAAGATCCAACTAGATGTTCTTCATATCGGCCCATCTCATTACTTAATGTTGATTATAAAATGTTTATGAGTATTTTTGCTGATAGATTGAAGACAATCATTCCTGGCATTATAGATATAGATCAGACAGGCTTCATTGTAAATAGAAATACTTTTGATAATATAAGAAGAACTTTAACATTAATTGATTTTGCAAATAGGAAAAAGAAAGATTTAACACTTATTAGTCTTGATATAAGTTCAGCATTTGATTCAGTAAGTTGGGACTATCTGTTTACCTTACTGAAGTGCACAAACTTCTCAGATGCATTTGTAAATCTAATTGAGCATTTATACAAAGGAACATTGGCTTATATTAAGGTAGGAACATATGTTTCACAAAAAATACCCATTCTTAAAGGTACAAAACAAGGATGTCCACTTTCTCCACTATTATTCACTTTAGTAATGGAGCCTTGGGCTAATTTGATCAGAAACAGTACTGACATAGAGGGTTTTGAAATAGATGAAAATACAACATCCAAAATTCAACTTTTTGCAGATAATGTTCTAATTACATCAGCAGGATCTAATTCTTCTATGCAGTCTCTATTTGATAAAAATGATGAATTTTAAGAGTATTTCTGGTTTAATATTCAATAAAGAAAAAACTAAAATACTACCTATATATACACAAAAAAATATTCTCATTAGTGATTTTACTAAATATGTACCCAATTCAGGTCAGATAACTTATTTAGGTATAATACTATCTAAAGATATTAAATCTATTATATATAATAATTATAATACCTGTTTTCTTAATATACAAAATCTTTTTAATACCTGGAATAATATGTTTTTTACTATGGAGGAGAGACTTACAATTATTAAAATGATAATATTCCCCAAGATTTTATACTTAATACAATCAATAATACTTCCACCTACAAAAATAATTATCAAGAAACTGAATACACTAATGTTAAATTTCCTATGGGCACCTAATAGACCTAGGATTGCATTAAAGAAACATACTAATAGCTGGTCTCAAGGGGGTATTTCTTTTCCAGACTTTAATTTATATACTATCTCTTCTATTGTAAAAGTTATTACTTTATTAATAGATCAGTCATATGTCATAAAATGGAAAGATTATTGGGAGCTAATTAGTATGCACTTCATGAAAATCTCCTTAACACATAAAAATATGATTGTAAATAACTCCATGTTATGGTTACTAAAGGAATTTTGTACTTCACCTTTTACACCTAAACATATGGTTTGTTACCCATTAAATATTATTATTAGCTATCGTAACTTTATATTAATGCACCCTAAGTATAGGGAATGGAATTTTATTGTATTCCCTATAATGTATACTCAGGGTATGCTTTTGTCATCTACTTCTGAAGGAACTCATTTAGCTATAGATAATGATCTAAAGTACTGGTATCAGTTGATATCTGATAATAAAAAGTTAAAAATCTAGATTTCTTAAAACAAGAATTTGATCTAAGAGAAACTTGCTGGTTAGAGGTTCAGACCTTTAGACAACATCTCATTAATAAAATAGATCTAATGTCTATAACAGTTAAAGAATCTATTCCAACACTGATTGATTACTTGATATTAAATTTACAACATAAAGTTTCTGATAAAGGTAAACTTTCATACATACATAAAATTATCAGACAAGAAACTTTTTACAGTGTAGATTCATACTGGAATTATTTCACTTCTATTAATGGGGACCCACCAAATCAACAAGATAAACAATATATATTGGAATCTGCTTATAGAACTAAGTCTTCCATTGTCTGGAGACTTTATACATGGAAAATACACCTTTGATGATGAATAAAATAAATAATAAAGATAATTTATGTAAGAGATGTAATGTAGAAATTAATGCTGACTGGGCTCATATGTTTTATGACTGTATAAAATTGAAAGAATACTGGAAGTCAATTAATGAATTTTTGCAGGCTCTTTTTACAGATAATTTCATTATTTCTAAATCTCTTATATTATTCAACACACCTGTACCTCAAAGTGTTAAAAGGTTAAACTTCCCTTGTTATGGTCTATTCTAGCAGTGGCTAGGAAAATAATAACTAGAAATTGGATTTCAGATACACCTCCTTCGTTCAATGAATTTAAAAATGTTATGAATATAGTGTGCCATATGGAAATAAACACAATTAGGACAAGAACAACTAGAAAAACATCTTATTATATTGCATGGGATAATTTACAAAATTTGTTAAAAAAATTCTAATTTCAATAGCACGGTATTTTAGTTTAATTAATTGATCTGATTGTAGTGGATGTCTTTGTAAATACTTTAGTTGTTTTGTTGAATATTATAATAATACCTATTTTTAATTACTTGTATAAAATTGTTATGATATTTCTCTTATATGTTAAAACAATAAACCTGTTTTGAAAAAAAAGAGAAAGTTAATGCCTTCCATGACAGACCTGAATTTCTAGTTACTGGCAATCCTGCTGCAGTGACTAGGTTTTACTAGAGCCGAAGGAAAATGGTTTTCATATATGTTGACGATCATATCAGCTGTAATCTTTCAGTAATGGAAGCTTTTTGCAAGTTACATCACTAAGGAATTACCAACTTTACAATTCATGTCAAAAAGTCACCTCTGTTAAACTACTCACTGAACATTACAGAATATTTTTATATAAATGGACTACATTCATGAATATATTCAGTGGGTTGTAACAGTGCCTTCTTAACACGCGGGCATACGGAACAGTTGACCTGGGGCCCCATGCTGATCTATGTATGTTGTGACTTTCTGTCAATACATAAATACATACTACACTGTATTAAATTATAAATATTTGAAGAAACATGAAAATTCAAAATATTAGAAAGCATTGTACAGTAAAAGTATCAATCATCCAAAACATCAATTATCCAAATGCAGCCTTCCGAAAAGTTGCATCTGTACATGCGCTACCTGTTGTACCACACGGAATTTAACGTTCTGCTCATTGCTGCCTGTCCTTGCTGCTTCCACTTCATCTGGATTTAATCTGGAATTTAACATTCCTTCTTTTGCTGCATTGCTGCTTCCACAGTTCCACTTCAACAAGTAGGGCTCATCTGGATTGTGTGGGTGTGTGTAAAATGCCCCAGTTAGGTATATATGGTGGTTAATGTTACTTTGCTCTGGTTCAAACTCTGCACCTTGCCTGAATTCTCTACCTCTACCATCACTTGTGTTTCAAGGAGTTGAGTGCATAGCTCTCAACTCTCCGGATTTTCACAGAACGTTTGGAATTTTTGGCTCATACTTTTGATCTTTTTTCTTAAAATTTATGATTTTATGGCAAATCAATGAGGAATGAATTCACTAAATACAGTAATGACAGCCATTTAAGTTTTAGTCTTCCTATCTTTCAGGAAATGCATGGCAACACAAACCCTTTTATTCTAGCAACCTTCTAAGATTATACAAGCAATATTTAATATGTGTCCCTGTTGTTATTGTCTTTGTCCCCCCCCCTTATAAATTTTGACTTTTTCCAGATTTTTTGTGCTACAACATTGAGAGATATGGTTCTGAGTGTCAAGTGCATCTTACAAGGAGCTGAGAGCTTCAGGGGAAGAGAAGTTTAATGCTGCTTATGCCGAGTATGTTTACAATGTGCAACTGTTTAGCAAATGATGTCACCATTATGCTGAAGTATTTAAAAGCATTGTTAGTAGCACAACAGGAAGAAATCTTGCTTTTGATTCAGAAGGCTGTGGGTTCTACTCCCACAGCATGTAGATGGTTTGCTGATACTCTTCTTTTTTTTTTTTTTTTTTTTTTATCCAGTTCAGTTACACGTTTCATTTTTCAAACTATCCTGGGTCACAATTAGTTTGGATAATAGAGACTCTACTGTAAGTGAGCCATGAACTGAAATACATTTGCCACTCCTTTAAAATCATATGTGTGTGTGTGTGTGTGTGTGTGTGTGTGTGTGTGTGTGTATATATATATATATATATATATATATATATATATATATATATATTTTTTTTTTTTTTTTTATTTCATTACTGATTATAATTTTTTAACAAGTCTGGCAGCTTTTGTGGTTTTATTTGTGGATCAGTCCTATTTGTAGGTTGTCATAGTAGTGGACCACTACTATACATGAAACATTTTGAAGGTGTTTACTTTTCTCACTGACTGAAATTTTCTACAGCTGAAAGTGCAGTAAATTATGTTTTATTTTTTTTTTTTTTGAATATCGGTGAATAACCCTTCGAACAGAAATTAAGTGTTTTGAGTGGAAAGCAGAAGAGGAAAACAGCTGCACAGGAGAAGGAAAAAATGTATAAACCTCTAAAAATTTACATCCTGGTTGAAACCAGGTTCAACATCATCAGCCACTAATACTGCTTGTTCAGATATAGCATCCACATCTACATCCACTCTTACATCCAATCATCCAGTTCCACTAGACATACCAATGGTATCATTACCTGTTTCGGCAGCTGGGGATATTCCACAAGAGGAAATATCCAAATCTGTAACAGTAAAGGAGTTTGCGATCCAAGACACAGATTCGGGATACGGAACATTATTGATATTGACTCAGTGAATTACTGGATTCGGAGTGGGCCGTCATCATGTCAGTGTCATGATTGCAACTTTTCAAACTCATGCAGAGTGTATAAAGGAGGTGGAGGAGCAAATCCACAGACAAGATATTTATCAAAGAATGTGTTTAAATGTCAACTGCAGAATACAGTGTGTGCAAAACATGAATGATCACTCTGTTCACCTTCCCAAGGTCACTTGTACTGCTTTGTATGTCGCCTTGTCCAAGACAGAGTCTCCCTTTGCTCCATCAGTATTCAATGACTAGAAACACAGCAATGTTACTGTAGAACATGAAAACAGACAAGATTATCACAAGTGCATGTTGGCATAGATGATCTGACATAAAGAAACTGGAAATGTAGATTCGATGTTACTTGAGATCATCGCTCAGAGTAGGAATATTGGCATAAAGTGTTGACGTGTGTGGTTTTTCTACTTAGCTTTCTTGCTTCTAGAGGTTTGCCATTTCATGGAGAAAATCAAATTATTGGGAAAGCAAAAAATGGAAACTACTTGGGTAATCTAGAGCTGTCGAGTGAATCTGACCCTTTTTTGGAAGAACATCTCAAACTGTATGGAAATCATGGAAAAGGAACCCATCATATTTATCGGTGAACATTTGTGAGCAATTTATTTAATTAATGAATTAGTGGGACACCATGTTTTCTGTGCTATTCTTGAAGAAATAAGAGTCCAAGTATTACTCAGTAAGTGTGGATTCCACTCCAGACATCGCGCACAGCTGACATTTACTGCCCGGTACGTTCAAGGATGTGAGCCTGTGGAATGATTCCTTAAGCTCATGCCCATCTTTTCTCATGGAGCAAAGAATCTAGCAGACACTGTTGTGAATTTCCTTAATGAAAACAAAATTCCACTATCAAACTCTCGTCAATCATATGATGATGCCTGAAATATGCATGGACGCTGTACAGGATTGCAAGCACCGATTCGTCAACTGAATGTGCTTGCCATCTATGTCCCCTGTGCTGGACAGAGCCTGAACTTGGTGGAAGTAGAAGCATCAGAGTGTTGCCTACAGACTAAAATTCTTTGATTTTGTTTAGCGTCTGTATTCCTTTTTCTCTGCTTCTACATATCAATGGAATGTTCTGGCATCATCTTTAGGAAAATATGTTGTGGTCAAGTGTCTACCTGGCATGAGATGGTCATCACATTTTGATGCTGTTCATCCTCTGTATCGGGGTCTAAAAAAAATAAACATGTATTGGATTCTGTATCAGCTGACAACGAACAAGAGGTGAACACAATGTGAGAGGCAGAAGGATTGAGTGAGGAAAATGGAGAACCTGGAAATGATCTTTCTGACAATTCTTTTGAATGGCATTCTTGAAAGACTGAACAAAACAAGAAAAGTCTTGCAGTCAGGGGATGTGAACATACTTGTTGCCATGAATTTTTTGAGTCTCTGAAAACCTATCTTCAGGAAATTAGAGACAAATTTAGTGAATATGAATTAAAAGCCAAGAGTAGGTGTCCGGATTCAGATTTCAGCTATGTGAAAAAATGGGAATGAAAGTGAAGTGTGCGTCTTTACTAGATAGGATGGATCAGAAGTAGTAGTACTGCTCACTAAAAGTGAAAAGTTCAAGGTGGAAACATTCCTTTCTGTTTTGGACTCTCTTATCTTTGAGCTGACAAAACGTACAGAAGCTTATTCATTGATTGGGAGTCTGTTTTCTTCCTTCAGTGAAATGAAAACAATTAGTTCTGATGAGTTAAATGAAAAGTGTGAGAATCTGGGTAATATGCATCACAAAGCCCTTGATTATGTTGACTTCTTAAATTAGTGTGTTCATCTGAAGCACTACATTGTTGTCGGTGAAAATTGTGAGACTCCCTGCACTGCACAGAAAAATAATTTGAAATCCGTGTTTCCCAACATTGAAATTGCACTCAAGAGTATTCATGTCTATGATGGTTATGGACTATGCAGGAGAACGTTCAATTTCAACACTAAAATTTATTAAAAAAAAAATCATCTTCGCAGCACAATGCTGTTGAACTGGCTTTCACTTGTGTGCATTGAGAATGACGTCCTCAAGACCATTGACCAAGTCAATTATAAAGCAATTTTGTGCAAAGAACTTTTGTAAATGTTTATGTTGAACACTTGATTGATAATAAATATTTCATATTGTGCCATCTGCGCCTGTATGGTTCATTAGTTGTGGTATTAATTTGTTGAAATGTTTATGTTTTTCAAGGCTTATTTTATATTGTTCAAATGTTTGCGTTGACTATTCTTTGCTATACAGCATGTTTTTTTAATGTTTAAACACTGATTTTGTTGGAAATATCAATAAATATATGCTTCATTTTATCTGCCATTTTCAATTTTAATACGTTGTGTGGTTGTGTAGGTAGGGGCCCCAGTGCACTGCTTTGCCCAGTGGCCAATAATGCTAAGATGGCCCTGGGTTGTAAATAATCATATTAATCATATTCTCAGCACTTTTTTTTCCTTTATTGCCTTTTAGATGAACAAATGTGTGCGTTTTTTTAATGCTTAAAAAAAAAAAAAAAAAAAAATCACAAAAATATAAAATAATAATATTCATGTTAATACTGGAAATTAAGTAAACACTTTTAATTTAAAAGGCTAGCATGATAACCAGTAAATCATTCACAGCCTATATGAAAATGTTACCTCGATGTTAGCTACTAGCTCATGTTGAGAAGAGAGTCCCCTTCTGCCAAGCAATAACTCATTATCCTCTCCACAATCAGAAGAACTCTCCCTCCCATAACGTAAAACAACAGTACATTGTGTGAATGTTTGTATACTGCATTGCAACTATATTTTCTTTTTAGAGCATACATATGGTGTTGGACGCTTTGTTAAAGCTTCCTGATAATTTTGACAAAATAAAAAGTATTATAGGAGTTGCATGCAGCATCATCAATAACATTCTTACTACCACAATTTAAAATGTTCTGTAGCCCATAAGGTTCCCCTGCTTTCATATGATAATGGTATGATCCATTACCCATTATTTTATTTTTTTTTTTACAAAAAATGCAGTATGATTTGTGGCTACATGAGGCAGAGGGATAAATAAGTGTGACCCAGATGACCCATATTTGATTAGTTTCATATGCACTGGAGGGCAGCGAGGGAGGGGTGAGTGACCACGTCATCTCACCTATCCAGAGAGGGCAGCTTAGGTTAAATGCTAAGAAATTTCACATGAGGAAGTAAGCATGCGCTTACTGGCGGTGTTTCACTACAGTGCTTGTACTATTGCTGAGAGGATGGGGGGTTATAACACACCCCCACTCCCCAACAGCAATATGCCACTGCACCAGTGTCCTCAGTCTCCTCACCATCCCTGGATGCGAGGTTGACCTGGAGGTTGCACAAATGCAGGTCTCTTAGACATGGAGAATAAGAGGAGTAGCTGGTAGCAGCTGATAGTTTGCTGTGCCAAGGGGGAGATTTATTAATGGACTTGTAGAAGGCAGATTACAAATATATAAAATCTTTTGTAGGACAACATTTACTTGGAAACTGCACTGAATTTAGGAGGTGCCTTAAGAGCACAGAATTACTAAGTTTTCTAGTGGAACTGATGCAAACTCGTGTTTATGTGAAGAACTGAGTGAACCTTTTCAAAATATTACATACATACATACATTTCAAGCATGGTCATTAATGCCCTTCTAGCTTGCCAATATACCAAAACACTTGTTACCATAATAAGGGTTTTTAGTACAACACAAAGACAAACTGCTGAATGCCTACAAGGAGTTGAAACAGCTCAAATTAAATTAATAGGCAATTTTAATGATTACAAGGGGAGGTTTTATAAGACTATTAAAATGTAGCAGAGTATGAGAACAATTAAAGAAGCTTGATAGAAATAATAAGGAATTTGAAGCTGACTCAGTTTATAAGCCATTTGTAGTGACTGTTAATACGGAGACTGCAAATGCAAAAAAAAATGAACAACAAATTATAATACCAATGAGGTAGGAGATTTTGGAAGATAAAGTTTTTTTAAGATATACAGCAGGGCCAAACAAATTCCACTGATTATCCAGGCTGGCTGCAGATAAGCAATAGAATGCCCAGAATCATGGAAAAAAACATTCACCAAGAAGGGGGACCTTCGTTACAAAGCAGGAAATAAATCGGGTACATGAACAGAACACAGCCAGAACAGCAGCAACAGAATCAGAAGAATTCCTGGGAATGTCCTTACTACAACAGAAAGAGGAGAATTCCTGGGAATGTCCTTATTACAACAGAAACATGAAATTCTGAAACAATTCATAGAGGAGGTACTCAAACTACCAAAATCTGAGATGAGCATGATATTTCTGCATCAAGATGCCAAGGATATTTAAGAATTTCTTTTCCTGATTGCCAGCAGTATGTACAAGTCAAAGGACCGATAGCAATTTAGGTAAATAATCCTTCTAAAAAGCCATCAAGTAAGACTGAAACTATCTTATTACAAAATGACTGACAGTTGTACTAAGCTGAAGGCCTATGATGGTTGGCTCTTTAATTTCATTGTTATTGCTGCAACAGGAGAATTGAGAAAAGAAACGTAGTCTTATAGCCTCAATTAAAACCAGTATTTTTATCCCATCTTACATACTGCTCCTGCCACATTTGAGGCAGTGAGTGAAAGAGAACCAAGATATACTTTAAATCATCCTTAACAAAAATGCTATTTTAATTTAAATCCTTTGAAAAGGGAGACTTTAAATAAATCGAAGGCAGATTGTACTATGTATTTTATGAAATCTTATAAAGGTGGTGCCCTGCTGGTAATGGACACTGAGACACGTGTTCAAAACAGAATGGATGTTATATGATGCTAACTGATTTATAAAGTAGCCAGTAAACATGAATGATATAACCAGAGCATGCACCAACATTGACACAATGATGGCAGAGCTGCTAACCAAGTTTTATTTCATGTGTAATGCTTGTTTGGTTTCAAAGACAGTACTTCATGTATTTTATGGTATTTTCAAGGTACATAAAAATGAAATGGACCTACCTTTTAGGCCAACAGTGCAGCTGCAAAGTCAAAAACAAAAACATTGTCCATAAACAAAAACATTGTCCATCCAGGCATTCTTTAAAGTATTCAATTGTATTTATTACTGCTTGGTAGCAACTTGATTAAAGTGTAGCTATCATTCTAAATCTTTTGGATTAAGCACTTGGGCTTCAGACCAGTTGTTTTACATTAGGAAGGTTTGTGGCCTGCACTGTGGTGGCAGGACAGGTAGTTTACATCCTTCTAAGTTGGGAACTGCTGATTGAGGGCTCAGTGTCTGTTATTCTAAAAGTGTATTAGTTCTGGTTTAAGCACTTGGGCTTCAGGCCAGTTATTTTACATTAAGAAGGTTCGTGGTCTGCACTCTTGTGGGAGGAGAGGCTGGACTCTGCCCTTCTGAGCTGTGAATTTCTGGTTAAAGGCTTATAAGTGCCTGCATATTTGAACTGTTTCTTACTGAAATTGGTACACCTTGTTTGCTGTAGCATAGACTAGATCCAGGCCTGCTGAATCTAGCTTTGTTTGTATGCTTGTTGTTTGTTTGCTTGTTATTTCCCTGAAACACTAATTCCACCTCAAACGCGGCTTTTCAGCACTTCTGTGGATCCCTAGTGATATCTGCATTGCTTACTCTTCTTATTTCCTTGTTTCACTTGAAAGAAAGTTACTGTTTGTCATTTTTGCATTTATGTTACCTGTAACACATTGCATTTAAGTTACCTGGCACTTGCTCACTAAAGCAATTATATAAGTCAGCACTAACAAATTAAAAGCACTACACCCTCACAAACTCCCCTTGAGTACCTTGTTCCCCATTGGCCCTTTTTTTCAATTATAAAGGAATTCCCAATACTATTCTAGCATGTCCAAAGGTCAGTTGTCAATCTCCTCTCCGGTCCAGCTGGTGAATCTGGGAATCTTGAGGCAATGTTACAACTGCCTCATGTACACGAACAACCATCTCCTCCTCCCAAAAAATTCCAACACATGTGAGAGATGCAACCATATAGCCAAACTGGAGGCTAAGCTCTCTCAACTCAGTACTGGAGTAACCAGTCAGGAGGAGAAGGAAACCACACTCACTACAATTCCAGTCTCACCATGACAGCAAACCAAACACAAACACACAAAAACACTCTCGGAGGCTCTAAATAAAAATCTGCCTAAGCAGCAGAGACCTCCAAAGCAGACACCCAAGCAACTGCTACCCCAAAACAAAACACGTGCAACACATAGCTCACAAAGCCAGTGTGCCGAACAGTCACAGCCCTTAAGGCTAAACAACACACCTGATACACTTGTAATAGGTAACTCTATCATCAGGCACACTGACGTCCTGCTCACCAGGCTGAACAAGTAGAAGGTCACGGTGAGCTGCCGGTCAGGCGCTAGGATCCGCCACATAACAGAAGCACTCAGGTCACTCCAAGGCAAGTACAAATATGACTTGGTCATTGTCCATGCTGGTGTGAATGACCTGAGACGTACCTCCCTGGACTACATGAAAAGAGACATAGAGGATCTCCCTGAGCATGTAGCCCAGGCCGGTATGACCCTGACCTTGAGTAGCATCTTACCCTCACCAAGAATGATGCCACAATATGAAGACAAGATGATCAATTTCAACAATTGGCTTAAGTATTGGTGTCATTCAAAGGAGATCCAATGCCTGTCAGCCTGGGATGACATGCTCGACAAGCCACAATGCTTCGCTATGGATGGCTTGCACCTGTCACCCCTGGACTTTTGGATATTGGCAAAGGCTCTTGCTTCCCCCATAGTGCCTTTTTTAGGCAAGGCTCAAAAGACAAACCCACCTCCATAGGTATCACAAGGGATAAGAAACTAAGAGTAATGCTACTCAACACCAGAAGTCTAAATCTCAAGATGCATGCACTCAAAACTCTCCTTAGCATGGAGAACATCGATATCTGTGCAGTAACAGAAACCTGGTTCAAGGCTCCAGAGAGCACCCCAGCACTACCAAGTTATACCACATACCATGCTTTTCGGCCCCAAAACTTGGACAGAACCACAAAAGGAGGGGGAGTATCAATATTCATCAAAGATACCCACACCTCCAGGTGCATCAAGACTATCCATGTGCAACTAACAGTGGGTAAAACTGCCTTCCAGTTTATAGCCTGCTACAGACCACCCTCCCAAACCCAGGAACCCCACTCAGCCTTCCTGAGAACACTGGAAAATATGAAGGTCTCTCCAAACACCATTATATTGGGCGACTTCAACTACCCAAACATAGATTGGGAGCATTACTCTAGCTCCAACACCCTAGCCCAAAGGTTCCTAGAATTTATAAACTCAAATGCTATGGAACAACTTGTTACCACCCCCACAAGAGGGGAAAATATACTGGACATGATCATCACCAACATGGGGACTCTGTGCTCCAGACCAGAAGTGCATCCCTCACTGGTAAGATCAGACCATAAACTAATCTCACTGGATATTCACATCCTGACCTCACCCCCTGCCCAGAAAACCACAGTGAAAAACTTCTCTAAAGCAAATTTCACACTCCTCAAAACCGAGGTGAAATCCTACAAAGCCCCAGAGCCTGTGGAAAATATGGCCCAGACCGCAGAATCCTTTATAAACGCATTATATGAACACCTTCAGGAATGCATGGATCATGCAATTCCAAATAAAACCAAGACCCAATCCTCCAAAGGCAGACGTCCTGTCTGGTGGACCCCAGCCATAAACAAACTATACAATAGAAGGAGCAAGCTACTACATGATAGAGCAAAATCCCAAAAAGGGAAGGCATCTCTGATCAGTATTAGCAAAAAACTACGGGCACTCATAAAATCGTCTAAGGCCAGCTTCGAGAGAAAAATTGCACAGGACACTGAGTACAATCACAAGGCTTTCTTTAGTTATGTTAGGAACCTGGGTGGGAATTCCCAGATATGCTCAGAATTACTCCAAAATGACAAAAAATACATCGAACCCACAGACATTGCCAACATCCTAGCTGACAGGTTCAGCGCAAACATCTCCCCCTCTCCCCACCAAAAGGGCAAATCTCTATCCCAGCAGAGTGCTGCCCCCTGACATCTCAGATGCTCAGGTAAGAGCCGCCCTCTCCAAAGCAAAAAACACAGCATCAATGGGACCAGATGGTGTCCCGGGCTGCATCCTACATGAACTCCAAGAAGAGCTAAACCCAAACATAAAACTACTGTTCAATCTCAGCCTTACTACAGGATATGTACCCAAAGAGTGGCGTACAGCAACAGTGGTGCCTCTCCACAAAGGTGGTGCCTCAACGGATCCTGGAAACTATCGCCCCATAAGCCTGACTAGCTTGGTCTGCAAAGCTATGGAAAGGATCATCATGGACCTCATAAATAAAGATATTGGGGACCTACAGACACTGGGACCTACCCAGTTTGGCTTTGTTAAGGGCAGATCCTGCCTCTTAAACCTGGTTGATTTCTTTGAAACAGTCACCAAGGCCATTGACGAGGGGAAGGTGGTCCACACAGCCTACCTGGACCTCACAAAAGCCTTCAATACAATACCCCACTCGGGCATTATAGATAAGCTCACCAGCTTAAATATAAACCCCTATGTCACTAGATGGGTTGCAAACTGGCTCAAGGACAGAACCCACATGGTTAGAATTTCTGGAGCCATGTCAGACTCCAAACCAGTTAGAAGTGGCATCCCACAAGGCTCAGTCCTGGGACCTCTCTTGTTCGGTATATATTTCTCGGAGGTACAGGCCAACACGGAAGGACTATGGCTGACCAAGTTCGCAGATGACTGCAAACTGGGTGCCATAATCAACTCTCCAGCCGACACAAGCATCCTCCAAAAGGGCCTCATAGAAACAGACAACTGGTGCCAGAGCCATGGCCTCAAGCTAAACGCCAAAAAGTGTATAGACATCCCCTTTGGCAAAAACAAAGTGCCCACAAATTACCACATAGGTGGTTATCCATTAAGCACAGAAGAAGTAATTAGGGACCTGGGGACCCAAGTTGATAGCAATCTCTCATTTGACAACCACGTGGCCAAAGTGGTTAGAAAAACATTTTATATAGCCCACCTAATCATGAAGGGATTCACATCTAGATCAGGGGAGGTCATCGTGCCTCTTTACTCATCCCTCATCAGACCCATAATTGAGTACAATGTCCCTTTTGGGATGTACCTTACCAGACACCTGCAGCAACTGGAAAGAACCCAAAATACCTCACCAAGAGGATCAAAGTGCTCAAACAGATGCCATATGCTGCCCGGTTAATGAAACTCCAGCTCTACTCAGTGGCATACCGCCTGCTCAGAGGCGATCTGTGCCTGACGTATAAAGCCATGTCCAACCCGGAATTAATGGACATGCTGCACCTCAGAAAATCCAAATTCCATCGAGCTACGCGCTCAAGAGACTTGAACCTCAGCACTGAAATAAATAGGACATGCTGGAGGGACAGATTCATAACCCAGAGGCTCCCTTCACTCTGGAATAAAATCCCAGTCCAGGTTAGGCAGAGTCCCTCATTGTCTCTCTTCAAGAAGAATCTTGATGAGTGGATGGGAGATCGTCAGTTTACCCCGGGTATCACTTCTGTGTCACTGTTAGACAGATGCACAGTGTACTAACCTCGAAAAAGGGCATAGCAAAATTAATTTAAAATGGGTGGTGAAAGCCAAACACACTCTGGCTAGGCTTATAAATGCCCTAGGGCAGATAGCCTAGTATGAAACTATGAACCTATACTTGAATATAAAAAAAGTTGAACGCCATGATGAAGTTTGTCGCGTAGTATATAAAATACACATTTGATTTTCTTGAGAAATAATAGGAACTTACAGTTACACAGAAAAACTGACTAGTTAAATTGAAAGTGCTGCAAGATGTAGCATGGGTAGTTCCTTCATTCAAGAAAAAGCAGAATTACCTGGAAAATAAGTTTTTAGAAAATAAACTACTAGAACATATTTTTCTTTAACAAAAGATATTATCAGCATATATCTGATGTAGCAATGGGGGCCATTTTAAGCCTAGTCAATGACCCTATGTGAGAATCAAACCATGCACTTGTTGTTTGTAACACTAAGCATTATACCAACCATTATGCAGTACATCAGCATCTACTGGTGTTTTTTTGATGATTTATTTCTTTTCTGATTATTAAGACAGACTATTTACAGCAAGTGGTCAAGTTTTTGGAAATTATTTTCATTAAGAGACATTAAACATTCAAAGTGAAAGGATTTTCAAAAAGTAGGACTGTGGGAAGTCTCGTGTTCACTACAAGCAGTATATGTCCAAGAGGCCTAAAACTGAACAGAGAGAGAAATCAGATTATTAGGGTCTTAAGGCTGCCTTGTGAAGAAACAGATTTTAAGGAAAAGATTAGACAATTAAAATATATCTACACAGACACCTTACTGTGAAGCAGAAGATGATGAAATTGCAGACAAAGTGAGACAAGACAGGGACAGGGATATTCAAAGCAGAAGATGATGACATTGCAGAGAAAGAGAAAAAAGCTCAAGATAAATTGCTTAAAGGATTACTGCACAAGTTATGGACCACACATGATAGATTGCTATTCGGTTTAGTTTACAGGTAAAGCCTGCAAAGATGAATGCAAGTCTCCTACAAATGTAATGAGAGACTGAAAATGCTGTAATCTTGTCCCTTATTACAAATACTGTCATATGCATTTCAATACCTAAGACTTATGCATTATCTAGCTATGTAAATATTCTCTGCATAGCAACAACAAAAAGGCTTTCAATGTTAGTAATTCTTTAACAGTATGCTTATTAAAGCTTACTTGCATCTTAGAGTCTCAGACAAGCATGCGTAATGGTTACAGCATCGCTACTTAAACACAGAACAACAGGCATGGCAACAACATGCACTTCCTGAATAAGAGCATAAAAATATGTCAGAAAAACCAGACCATTCTGCAAAATCAAGGATAGATAAAAAGCCACTGTAGTACTTGTGTCTACCTTGGATGGGGGAATACTTTGCACACTTACACTGTATAACTGTTTCTTGCCTTGCTTGGACACATCAAGAGTCACTACATAGGGGGAGTGGGGTACAACAAGTATGTCACAATTTGAAATGTCTCTGGCTGATGGTGATGGCCCTGACATACTTGTCATACCTCTCAACCTCAGAACAAGAAATCTGGAAAAAGCCATAAAGAGAAGTGGGACAAAGGCCCAAAAATAAGGACAATTTTTAAATATTGCTCTTATAAACTTAGAAAGATAATAGAATAGTAGGTATTGCATTAGTATGAATTTTCTGAGAGGTATGAAATCTGAAACTTAAATGTCTGTCATTTTCTAACTTCAATCTTTAATGATTTGCCACTAATTTGCCAGAAAATCACAATTTTATAAAAAACAGACCAAAAATGAGATGCAAAAATATAAAATAGCCACACAATACAGCTGGGAACCTGTCAAAAAAGGGACACTTTTTAATATTAGTACTGTTAAGTTGAGCAGCTGACAAAATAAGAGAATCTACATGCATTTCTAAAATAAAAGTAATCTGTAACTCTGATCGTTACAATTATTTATTAATTGTAAAACCTCCATGTTTCTTCCAAAATTGCCATTTTGCAGAGGGATTATTAGGGGGAGAGCAACATTTTGAGCCAAAATCCGGGACAGTTGAGAGGGTTGGATATACCTAATTCTATAAAGCGATTTATTTCTGCATACCTCTCAACCTGTTAACACAGGAAATCTGGACAAGGCCAAATATATTGGGGGAACAAACAAACAGTTGCTCTTGTATGAAGTTACAGTTGATAGAATAATAGGTCTTGCTTTAGCATGCATTTTCTGAAGGGTATGAAGTCTGAAACTCAATGTAAGCCATTATTAAGTAACTTCAATCCTAAATGATTTGCCAGAAAACCACAAATTTTATGAGGAACAAACCAAAAATAAGAAGCAAAAATCTATTTATTCTGCAGGACAGTTGAGAGGTATAGTTCAGCCAGGAGAATTCTGTGGTAGAAATCCTACACGACGGACTTAGCTCCCCAGGTGTGAACAATAAGTGCCCCCCCCAAAAAAAAACAAAGATCAAAGAGAAGAGATTGCTTCAATCTGGCTTCATCACTTTCAGTAACATTCATACTCAGTGAAAATATTCAGTAACAAAAAAAGTTTGTGCTTGTAGACAATTGATTTAACTGGTTCCTAATCAAACACATCCAACCAAGAACTGGAGGGGGGTACCTGAGCTGATCAGATAATCAATAAACACCTTCCTGATTTGTATTTAATTATATTCCTTGTATAATACAGTACAGTTGTTAGACAGCATTTTAAATTTATTGCTTTGAACATTTTTCCAGTAAACAGTGAAACAAAATGCATGCACCAATAATGACAAAACTGCCCAATTCAGAACATTTCCATCATAAAAGTCTACTCAAACTTCTACAGTCCACCAGTATCAGTAAATATGCACAATCTCTGCAGAAGTACAAGTCATCTAAATAATTACACATTAAAGGGATCTGTAACAAATGATGAGGTTGCTGCTAGCAAACAACTTTATATTTCATTGTTTCATCTATAAATAAAGTGCCTGTTGCCCTTGAGGAATAAATTGACTAAGTTACATATTGCAATAAGGAATGGATGGCAAACTGATAACAGGTTCATAGTTACTAGGTATCTCTGCCAAAGAGGACATTCTCAGGATTGCAGCATCCCCCCCTTTAAAAGTACAACACAGTACAGTATCAGCAATGCATCTACATACTGTGGGAGCAGAACCCACAGCCTTCTGCATCGAAAGCAAGTACACTACCTGTTGTGCTTTTAACAATGCAATTACACTCAGCATAAACAACATTAAACTTATTCAAGCTCTCAGCTCCTTGTAAAATCCACTCAACACCCAACTGTACCTCTCAACTTTGCAGCACAAGTAATCTGGAAAAAGCCAAAATTTATGGGGGGGGGGGTGGACAAAAGCCCAAAAACAAATACACATTTTAAACATTGCTTGTATAATCTTGGAAATTTGGTAAAATAAAATGTTATGTTACTACCAAGCATTTCACTGCCAAGTCTTGGAACCAAGACCCTATGCACTACAGTCAGAGCAACATACCACTATGCCACATAAGTTGCTCTTGAAAGACAGGAATACTGAAATTTAAATGGCTATCATTTAGTGAATTCAGTTCTCACCCGCTTAGCAGAAAACACCTGGAAAAAGCCAATAATGGGGGGAATACAGCCCCCAAACATATTCACTTCTCAGTTCTCACCATAGCTCTCAAGCTCTTAGTACAAAAAAACCAGGACAGAGCCAATAATGGGGGAATACAGCCTCAAAAATAGGGAAAATGTTCAAATATTGATCTTGTAAACTTAGAAAATTGCTAGGATAAAAGTTTTTGTGTAGTGTTACCATGTATTTTCTGAAGAATATGAAGTCTGAAATTCAAATGCCTGTCATTTATTACAAAAATCCAGAAAACCACACATTTTATGAGGAACAGTACAAATTCAGAACATATGAGGCAAAAATCTGCAGTGGTGGTGGGTAGGGAATTCAGGCTCTTGCTACCTGCATCCAAGGTACAGGGTTTGAGCTTGAATAACTCTAGCCACCAGAAATATTCAATTGGGGCATCTAACACACACACACACACACACACACACACACACACACACACACACACACACACACACACACACACACACACACACACCCTGCCAGCAAGAATTATTGCTTTTGAATTACAGCAGCAAACACAAAATATATTCCCTAGCGAGAATGCTTGCTTCCAAATTACAGCAGCAAATACACAAATACACAGTATATTCCCTACCGAGTCACTAGTTTTCTTGCAGCAGTCAGTCTGAGTGCATCCAATATATGCATTGTAGAGCTTCTGAATTAAAGCAGCAAAGTCTGGAGCTGCCATTACTCCCTTGCAGCAGCATCAGTCTGAGAGTGCATGCCAGGAGCCAATCAGAGTGCATCAAATATGAGCTGGGAGTGCTGGGAGCCAGTCAGTTACTATGTAGACTGCAGAGATTGCAGTCCATTTTCCTTGCAGTCTTTGCAGTTTGTAACCGCATAGACGTCTGCGGCATCTACACCAATTGCCTTCTTTTTGTAATCTGGACTGGTTAGATGGCAGTCCAGATAGGAAAGCACACATGGGCAGGACTTGCAGCTACTTTTCTGTTTTTTTCATTTTGCAGCTGGGGGGAGGGCCTGCAGTTCAATAGCATGAGCCGCCCCTGACCAGACCTAGAATGTTTCTTAGGTTCATCTGTTTGGTATTTCCTTCTATAGACTAAAAACTTAAGTCCTATGGCAAACCAAGTTTGTGGATGACTGCAAATAATTGCCAAATCCAAGTCTGACTCCGAAGCCTTCCGACAAACATACATTACAAATGCCCGGTGAACTGAATAAGCAACATTGACATATTTGGAAGACAAACTACCACCCAACATACAGCACTGACAACAGTCCACTTCAAAATAAAAATGTAGTTTCAGATCTTGGAACTGAGTTGATGATTGCTTCTCCTTTGGTCACCATGCAGCAGTGTTTGTCAGGAAATCTTTCTTCCTGGTGCAGTTGATCACCAAGGGAATAGCATCCTGATTTAAAGAGGTTATCGCCCCTTTGTAATCACAACTGATCAGTTATAGACTCCAATGCTACTGTTGATGCATATTTCACCACACTTAACAGTGGTAAAGACTCCAGAGGTTCCTAATAAAAAAGGATCACAGACCTAAGAAAGCTACCAGAACATTCTAGAACCATAGTTCCTCTTTTAGGCTCCTCAGATGAGACCTATACTTGCCTTGTGACCAATCATTGATCCAGTATTCTAGGATCTCCAATACCTTCCCAAATCAAACAATCTCACAAATACCAGAAAAAGGGATCCAAACCTACTTTAGCAGATCAATAACACAAGGTACAGAGATAGATTCATTACTCAGCAACTCACTCACCTCTGGAACAGACTCCCCCCTACAGATAAATCAGTAAGATAGACTATCATCCTTCAAACAGGACTTGAATAGTGGGATGGGAATTTACAAATTCACTCACACCTGGTTCTCCAAACAAGCAAAAGTGTGCAAGATGAGTTCAAGTCAAAAGTTCATCAAACAAAAGATCACTGTGTATTCAAAAAGCATTCTGAATGTAGAAAAAGTTGTTTAATTCAGTCCAAATATGAATTCATATAAATTACCAAACAACAGTGAACAAAGACCAGTTTTGGCAAAAGCCCCACCTTCTTTGTTGTAATTGTAATTGAAAGCCTCAATTTCAACTTATCCAACATTACCTTCTTCATTATTTTTCCACAAGATGAAAAGTAAACTTAAGGGTCTGCATAACTCTGGATTTGTTTTACTTCCCTTTCCCTTAAAGACGGATTTAACAAGGGTATGTCTCCAATCTTGAGGAATATCGTCATATTTATGCAACCTAGTAAATAATAGATATAGTGGTACTGTAAGTTCATGATGAAGTATTCCCAGATTATTATTACTAATTCTGTCTCCTCCCTGTGCTTTCTTTGGATCCAGTTAACATAGTTCATTTTAAATATCATCTAATCTGATTTTGGTAACTGAGGTTACCTGGATGTAACTAGGACAATTTATCATCCTCTTTGTGGAGCCAAACTGCTTTGCATAAGATTTTGTAAATATCTGTTTTGTCTGAGAATAAATGTTAGAATCTTCACACAGTTTATCAATTTGTATGTCTTTACTCCTTCCACATCTTATTTATCTATAAAATGGTTTCCTGTTATGCTCAATATTTGTATATAACCTTTCTTCAAAATTGTATTGATCTTGTCTCACACTGTTTAATTTGTCTGTCCAGTTTATTTCAGTCTTCAAAATTTTAGTTCAACCTCTTTTTTTCATTTTTTTATATTTTTTTGTCTCTCACCCTAATCAAGTATGTTGTTCTTATGGAAATGTATCCTCCTGACGTTAAACCTTTTTTTTTTTTTTTGTTTACATTCAGATTCCCTTTCAAAACTTTTCATATTACTTCTGCAGTTTTTTCAAATGAATGCATCACTCCAATTAGTTTTACATAGTGACTGTTTTTCTTCCACATAATCTGTTATTAATCTTCTGTGGATTGATTTAGATTTCAGTTTGGCAGAATTATCTAGCAACAAATTAACTGTTATAATCCCATGATCGCTACACATACATCTATCCACAACTGCTTTTCCGATTTTCCACATGGGGTCAGAGTGTCACTTTAGCAGTGACAATCATCACTTACACCGCTGGTGGCTAGTTCTGCCATTGTAATTCACTCACACTACTCATGCATATACACACACTCTTGCCTACGGTCCACTCCTCCTACTGCATGTCTTTGGATTGTGGGAGGAAATTGGAGCACCCAGAGGAAACCAATGTGACCACAGGAAGGACATGCAGACTCTGCACAGAAGGCACTCCGACCGAGAATTGAACTGGATAACCTCTTGCTGTGAGGTGACAACAATAACAGCTGCATTACCACACCCTCCCTCCATAATCACTGCACATCAACAGTAGTAAAACATGACATGCAGTAACAGTAATTTCTTTAGGAATGCAAACATATGTAGTATATTATGTTCTGTAGTAGGCTTTATTACAATCTGAAGCAATTGCTATTCCTGAGCATACAGTGTGAATAATTTCTGTACTAATGTAGTTGAATCAATATTATTCCAATCTGATTCTGGTAATTTAAGTCTCCATCCACTATTATTCTTCCCTCCTTTGTTTCATGCAAGAAAAGTATGAATTCTTCTAGGTCATCAGCACTTGATGTTGGAAGTCTATACACTAAAACACTTGTTTTAAGTTCCAGGGTTGTCTTTATTGTCACAGTTACACAGTCTGTGGCATTGGTGCTATCACTGAACATGTAATAATCACAAGTCTCAAAACTATCTATAATCCCTTTCATAACACCTCCACCTGATTTTTTTGTTAGGATGTCTGTTACAGTACAAACATTAATAGCCTGATAGAACTGTTTTTCAGTCATTTTTCTTTAATCACATTTCACAAACAAAAGCATCAGTCCTGAGGGAAAGTAGCAAATTCGCCATCAAAAAAAACGTTATTATTAATGCTAATAGCATTAACAACCATCAGAGATGCATCAGATATTGCTATTTGTGAACTGTTAAATTTTTGACCTGGCAAAAATCCTCCCTTGTCTTTGTCAAATATTGTGAAATATCTGCTGCAAAAATTATCTTCCCTGATTTTGAAAAGAGTGTGCCATCTTGTTTGAACACTTGCTCAAAATTAGGCTCGGATGCTCTACACACTTCCATTTTTTTAAACAGGGTATTTTTTTCACATAGGTATTTGCCCAAAAAATCTTTTCATTCATCATGACCTGACTCTCCTTTCTATATGTGATTTGTGAAAAATATGTCCTAACATCTGTATAAGCTATACTGAGCGGGCTGAAAGTTCCCTACTAACAGTCAGAGAGTCCTTGCAGATGAAAGCATTTGTACTAACATGAATAAAAACAAATCCATACTTCCTTACATTAAGCATTCTATGGTCTGTTTCACATCTTCTATTTTTGCTCATTGCAAGCAGAACAATATTCAATGTTCATAGCCTTCTCTGCAAATCTAAGTATCAGTTCATGTAATCATTGAATCTCCAGTTATAAGAATATCTTTTCTGACCAGATATAAAGAGTCTTCAACTTTGATAAAATAATATCTGGTCTATCAATTGTTAGAAAGGAATGATCACCATTAGTCTTATTAGCTCCACTGTTTTCACTGCTTATTACATTTACAAGCATGCAATTCTCATCCAGCTGGCTTTGTACATCCACAGCTTGAGCTCTACTGTCAACATCTATCTTCGTCATTTTTTTTAATACTTATGTTCTTCAATCCTTCCACATTCAATTTTGATTTCTTCTTTTTCATCAGCCCCTTACCTCTATTTTCTCTCTCTTTTGGAAAAAAGATGCATTTTTTCTGTAGACTGAAGGTTTTCTGAAAATCGTATATTTCCAGGAATGTGTGTGTTACATAAAGCAATGTCCTTTTTAGTATGCATTCTCTTTGCTTTACAGACATTTGTCAGTTTCTTTTTCCTCCTTATGTGTTAAGAACTTCTTCCTTTCTTTATTTTCTTCTATATATACAGAATCCTCAGATTGCTGAATACTTGTAGCCAGAATGCCAAAGTTGTCAGTGACATTATTTTGTTTAATAGGGGTAGTGATCTCTACAGAAAATAAGCACTTCTTTTCCTAAATGGGTTCTATTTGCTGTTTATCTATCATTGTTTATCTCACCAGTCCCATCATTAATATATGTAACAACAGTTCTCCAAGCCTTGCCAAGTGCAATTGTCATCAGTAAGTCTTGATTTATTATTAATAATGGTAAGCAAATCATCCAATTTTTGACATGGGGAACACAGATCACTAGTGTTATCAGAATTTATCTTTAAATACACATAGCATTTAGAACACTTTACAAGATACTTGTGCTTTAAAAAATCATTAATGGCATACTCATTTATGGACTCGATATTCAGCTGCAAATGAATAAAGAATTCTAAAAGAAAAGGATAATCAAAATCAGTTACCAAAGAATTCAAAGATAATTTAGCAAACTTCTGTGAGGAAAATCACACAAACAATATACAAGGATATATTACATTAAGTACATTAAAGTTGTTGCTTTGACTGTACACGTTGTGAAAGTCAAACAAAAGCTGAAATTCCTTTACATCTCATGGAAATACATATAGTAGCTTCTGCTTACTATCATTCACAGGTGTACCTCTTTTTAACAGTAAAGATCAATAAATCCCAAACCAAGACAGAATTGTTTAGGTAAGCACTGGACCATCCTCTCTGCAGTTTGTGTGAATTTTAGCAGACTAGGCCCCTTGGGATGGCTAGAGTTTGCCAGTCTAAAACCTATCCCTTTCTAACAGCAAACTGTGAAAATTAAATTTAAAACAAAATATGAATCAAAGTAAATTTTCTTGTCTACAAGCTATTCCTTTCTTCCTACAAACAGTGAAAAACATTGGTAAAAATAAAATATAAATTCAAAGGTTCTCTTACCAGGCAACTGCAAAGTCAGTCACAAACCAATACAGGATTCTTTAGGTAAGCTCTGGATTCAACACAGTGGCTCTCTCCCTTTTGTTGAAGTCTTGATTAGCCTATGTGAAAGACACATTATGGCCATACAAACTAAAGTGGATGACTTACTGTCAATGGCTTTGAAGTTCAACAGTAAAAGCAGGTACCAAGGCATATTTGAAAGTAATATTAGGGGACTTTAATGACTTTGAAATAAAAGACTTAAAAAGAAAAAAATGCTTGGCAAATATACTAGAAGTGTTAAAGATTATAAAAAATATTTTTTATGTTGACAAAAAAGGAAAAAGCACTGTATGATCTGCTTGTGACAACATGTGGGGACAGCAAAAGGAAACATATGGGGGAAAGAGCCATTTCAGTCCATTCTAAAAACAATGGGTTCATCTGATATAATTAAACAACAGATGACCCTTCCTCAGCTGCTGCTATTGACCATGAAAATGAGACTTTTTCTCCTAGCAACAAGATGACTAAAGTTGCTAGGGCGAAATAGTATTTCCTTCTCAAAAAAGAGGTGAGATGAAAGGAAACACAAGAATAAACAGAGAAATGATGACTTTATACCAACAATTAATGAACAAAACAGTTTCCAATGATGAATGTTTGATAAAAAATATATATCTAGTTATAATAAGTTTTTACCTTCTCTTATATTGTACGATGGACAGACCCAGACCAGTACACACTTTATTAATACTGGTCTAGGTCTATCCATCTTTTTTTACTTTTTAAGTTACTGGTTTGTGTAGTGTTTTCAGCATTACTTCTCTTACATAATCGAAATTTCAGCTGGTTAATGGTGTAAAATCCTTTTGCCATAAACTTGATATTAAATTATTTTTTAAGGGTAGAACTTTGAATGATGCAGACCAAAGTGTAGCTACCTGTTGTTGGTTTAAGAAATCTATCTTTGCCCTCCTTACAATAGTACAGTAGCAAATTTTGAAAAAGCAGTTCTAAGATACTTACATTTTCACAGAGAATCTATGTTCAGATTTAAATATGATATTTTATCAAAGTATGAAAAAAATACTTTAAAAGCTTTAAGTAAACATAAAAATATAGTCATTACTCATACAGATAAGTGTGTATATTATAGTAGTGTGTGATAGTTTGGATCATAAAAATTCAGCAGTGAGATAGCTTCCAGATGGGAAATTGTATAATAAAATGGAGATTGAGCCCACTAGCAACTTTAAAACACAGATGGATGCAATTTTAGAATTAACATGGAACACAGTATTCTAGATAAGGATATCTCAATATTTTTATATAGTCCCTGAAGTTTACAAGGATTCACAGGACCCTTCCAGGTAGGCCTATTGTTTCAAGGAGGACGGTCTATGATGGATCCTCTCTTTCTCTTCATTTCTGACATACTATTGAAAAAAACCCTATTGAAGTTTATCAGAACCCCTTTACACAATATTGCTCAATTATTACAGCTCACAGATGATGCCCAGTTAGAACCAAGATGACAAAACAAATTTAGTACAGACTAGTTTAACATGGGACACATATGGGGCTCATTACCCCTGTGAGAAATGTGTACTGTCTGAGTAGGTGAATAAACGTAAGTACTTGAAAACAATTTTGAAATCAGACCACTAATGACTTGTTCCACTTCGAGGTAATTTACTTTGCTATTTGGTTTTTTTTTTTGTTTTTTTTTTTTTTTTAATGGGGACAAAAACTTCAAGGATGTTTAAAAATAGGATATCAGAATACCTCAGTGATATCAGGGGTTAGTACTAGGGTAGCTGCCCTTGTGGGTCATTTAGCTTAGCCAATTTCCCTTTTTGTGTACAAATTAAGTTATCCTATTGGTTAGACTGGCATTTCCCATCTCATATTCAATAATTACATATTGCCTGGGGATCATGTTACAGATAATTTGAGGGGGACCCATGCATGAGATAAAGCATTTAGGAGTTGCCTCTGTCCATTAGTAGTAAAGGGGATAGTCCTGGGGTAAATTTTCTTTATCCGCTCCATACATCCAAGTTAACATTAGATTATGGACAGGGATGAATTTTGTTTATGTGGATGGGGAGTCTGTTCTAGAGCAGCAGTATCCTCTGCTAGATATATCCACACCTATATGCATATACTTTTATATAAGATGTAAAAAATAAATAATGCTTTATATAAACAAAGTTTTAAACATTCCAATGCTGTCTTTCATGGAAACCTTTCTGGATTAAAAAAAACTGGGGGAACTATTTTATCCTGGACTAAATAAATACCCCTGATTTTTGGGAGGTGTTCTATAAGCTTTTTTTTTCTGTTTTTGATGATGTTACCATGTTCATGGTTTTAAAAGTACATTTACACTGAAGAAGGCGAGACAACTGCCAAAAACAATTGTTGTTCACTATTCTGTGGTGGTTTATATGGATTTATGTTTTTTTTTATTTTTTGGACCGAAAGAAACATTTCTACCTTGTGTATGTGTGGAAGAGCCAGTGCTTTTCCTTTGTTTGGTATTCACCCCAAGTTTTACGGGCCTAGTCCTCACAGACAAGGAGATACAGTCTAGGATGGGAACTAACAAGGCTTAATGGTCGCAAGACAAAGTAACCTTGAACTTCCTATAATTTCTAGGATTCCTGCGGTTGCTATGATTCTGCTTTTTCTTAAAATCCACTATAGTTGGCTTACTTCACTAATTGAGATATTCAGTTTTTCACAATTTACTCTGAGAAATATTGGTTAGTAATGTGCATCCTAAATTGTTTAACCTATAGCTTTCATCCATATCTCCTATTTAGTTCAACATAACATTTTTCAATATGTTTTTTCCTTTTAACTGCTTTACTCAGAATGACAAACCCTGTCTGAATCTGAATTGAGGGCAGATTTCCAAACAGTTGCTCACAGTCCACATCTGTCCAGATTCCAGGAGACCTGCACTCCATGTTAAGTGACTTACTTTGGTGTAATGTCTGTCTAAGAACAAGCTTAATATGGGGACCAAATTGCAAAACACCTGCTCTCAGTGTAAGCTTTTACTTACACTGAGAGCAAGTCTTTTTGCATTGGGGCCTGAATCTGAGTACAGGTGCTGGGTATTGGAGCACATGATTGGAAAGGGATGACCGTAGGTTATGATGCCAGCTGACCCACTGCTGAAAAATGTAGTGTTTCAAGTCTCACTGTTTAAGAGTCACAAGGCAAACTGTGGGACAGTTTGACTGGACCTACAGCAAAAGCCCCTCTCCATTCTTACCAATATGTGCAAACCCTAACCCAGTCAATGACCGTAATCCCAAACCTGCACTACAATTTACATTAGGAAAAACCCTTTCTGCAATACTGCCACTATTCAGACAGTGTGTCTGATGTTAGTGGCAGGGTTTTGTTTAAATAATCGCAATGCCCTTTGATAGTTCAACGTAGACTTGTATATGCATATACATGTATACCAACAAACACACCGACCTACACACACATATATATATATATATATATATATATAAATAAAATGGGTGTGCGTGTGTGGAAGTGTAATCTTCCATTGAAATGGAAAGTAATTGAGCCAGTAATGAATAGCCACTTTTCATCAAAAATGTAAATACCGATCAACAAAGGACCAAACAAAAAAAAGTTTTTTTTGCATGGGGTAAAGCCCCACATCAACACCCCTGCTAATTATATATATATATATCAACTGTAAGATCACACTGCAGTGGGGAAAGTGCATATACCCCCTCTCCCCCATACCATGATCACATGGTGAAAAAGCTAACACTTTTCAATCAACTGATTTTGGATCCACTGTACCTGCTTTTCAACTCGTAGATGTTAAGTCAATTCAATGTAAGATTCTGCACCCATATATAGTTACACACACACACAGCACAGATATGTGTTTTATATCATTCAGTGCTAATAACAATGAGACTTTTTTTTTTTTACTTATTAGCAGTAAAGTAGTGGTTTCTTTTTTTCTACTCCCTTCTTTCTTTGGACTAACTCTCAATTAATTTTCAAATTAGCCTTTCAGTGAAAGCCTAAAATAAAACGCTAAACAAGTTATCAGTACATAGGAGTTCTTTTGAATTGAGGTTCATGCCTTTTCTGGGGCATTTACAGACTACAATGGAAAACAGGGATTATTCACATTGTAAAGAATAAGGCTCGCAATTCTTTCCTACGGGCTGTTGTATGAATGGATACAAGGCATCAAAGTTTCTTTTCTTTTTTTTTTTATTTTGCATATGTGTATGCATTCCTCTCACTTCTAATCTGAATTTAATCAGAAGGAGCTATGTATCCTAAAATTGCAGGTCCCTGAAATGCAAGCAGTGTGAAGAGTTTGCAGATCACATATAAATGGCATTTTATATTTACATTTCATTTTACTTTTAATTCTGTATGTTTGACTTATAAGGTATATAGCCATTTGAAGTATATACAAAGAAATTCAAATGCTCCTAGTTATGCCTATATTTCTTTGATGACCATGGGAACTTAAAATTAAACTATGCCAATTTTATCTTCATTAGAAACACTCTTTTGATTTAAGTAACTGTCACATTTAAAGTTGTACAATTTTCTTCTTACTATTTTCTCTTTGAAGTTGCTATTTCTAAACTAAATGCTCATTAGTGCATGTGTTATTCGATGTAACATGTTTTTCTTATATATAGCTATGTCCATCATATATTTATTTACATCACAGAAGTATGTTTTGACATTGTCCCTGAAGAGGTACACTGTAAAACTGATATCTGCTTACAGAAAATTAATTCATTTTATACCACTACATTTACTTCATTGCAACTGCAAGTTGCCTGCATAAAAATGTGCTACAGCCTGATCTACCAACCACAAAAGAAGTTGCTTGCTGCGTACAGACCTTGGGAATCAGTGTTTCTCATCTTTCATCTGATTACTAAAGAGTACATTAAAATTATAATATTCAGCCACGTAGTGTCTGTAACAGGATTTAAAATAAATCCCACAGGTTGCTGTGGTATTCTGAGCAGTGTGTTATTTAATTCATGTGGCTAAAACTGCATTAGTGTCTCACAGAAGGAAAGCAGAACACACAGTTCAAAACTATATGCCACTTATTATAAGTGACAGTATTAACAAAATAATGGTGACCTGATTACTTCACAGTGAAGTAATAAACAAGATTATAATAAGCATCAGGAAAAGAAATGCCAACAACAATATTAAACCTTCACAAGACAAATCTGAAACCTGTGTGTTTAGGCTGTCTCTTGTGTGTCTAGTCATCATTTTAGCAATAACACGTTTTAGCTGCCTTATTCTAAAGTGCAGTAGTATTTACATAAAGAAAAGGCAGAATTGTCTAAACTGAAAGATGTGAAGATTACTGAAACTGCTAGCAAAAAATTATTTAAAGATAGCCAGCTCTGGATCACAGTAGTATATCTTCACTGAGCAGCTTCAGATCATGAAAGTATATATACACACACACACACACACACACACACACACATACATCCACTGAATATATATGTGTAGACAGAGATGCATATAGAGAGAGGTAGAGAGACACAATACACCCTGACAGTTACATCAGTAAAAGGTTCTGACAAGGGATTCCCAAAATCTAGGAATCATAAGGCAAACTGTAAGCCTATAAAGTGGACTCCCACACATGACAGTAGCCAGCAGAAAGCAGCAGTCCCCCCACCAAAAAGCAGACAGTTAGCTGCACAATGACTGACTGCTCATATGTCTGCCCCACAACTCAGGGGTACAGTCCTGATGTTCAATTAGTCTATGGCAAGTCGGCATGTTGTCCCACATCTGTGCAAGATTATTGAGAGAGATTCATTTCCCTCCCAGAGGCATTTGGGCCAATTAACTACACTAAATGTGTCAACCTATGCACCTGTCTTTCTGTCTTATCTGTCTAACTCTTTCTCTCCCTCCTTTTTTTATTTTCCTGTGTCATAATTACCCCTCCTCTCATGGCTCAAGTCATGCCTGAAAAGGGTCGCCAGGCCGATTTTACCAAATTAGCAAATACATGCATACATATTACATACAAACATGAAGGGATCTGCCTGAATGTATGCATGCTTTAGCTCACAGGTAAATAATAACCTTTTTGTTATTCATAGAATGAAAGTATGTACTGCAGTCTGGAAGGTGTCAAACAAAACTTTACCAGTGTCCAAAGCTTTAAGCTTTGGATTCAAAAAGCTAGCATAAATACTATGATGAAAACAAATCAGCAGCAAGAGGCAGGTGGTAGAGAGGAAAGTACAAGGATTCCTCCCACACACACATACTGCCTGAGCATGAAAATGGATTTTTTGTCTGATTTGACTCAAGCCAAGGCCAACAAGAGAAGGTAAAAACTGCAAGTCTGAGATTTAAAAAAAAAAAAATAAAGTACTATTCTAAGTCTAGCTGTCAGCTGGAGGCGCAGACTCAGCCTTTAATTCTCGCCAGTTAACAAGCCTCCAGGGACCCCGCATTTTCTTATGATACAAGTTCTACAGCTGAAGATTAGGAAAGGTACCAAAAGAGTAATGAGGAATGAGAAGACAAAGCACACACTTGAATGCAAGAAACTGATTCACTATGGCACATAACGTCAAACTCTTTGCAGTTAAAATGTCCAACATGACCATGATGCATCCCCACTACAGAGTTTTCACCTTCCTATGTAGAGCTTGACCTGCCTGGGTTTTGTATCCTGCCCAAAGCTGACAATCTCAAACTTCAGAGTAACACCATGACAAAGACTCTGGATGTGGAATATAATAAAGGTGGGAGAGCAGTAGATTAAAATCAATTACTAGCATACAAAGGCAGTCTTTTAACCCAAAACACACTACACAGAAAAATAAAAATAACCTGTATGTGACTGCTTATAATAAACATTGACAAACTTTTTATAAAAGTATATTTGATGCAACTGCTAAGATGATACAAAAATATCAATGTCATTCTCAGAGTTGCTTGCCTTGAAGGTAGTGCATTCATACAAAACATTCAGGAAGCAAATACATAGGAGAAATAGTAACCCTACTTGAAGCAGAAGCAATAAAAAAAAAATGCATTGAAAAAATGGTTAGCCAGCTCTGAGTATTAAAGAATGTAAAGAAATTCACATTCTTTTATGTAGGAATACATGATAAAAAGGATGAAAATAGAAGGTATAGTTAACAACTCTTAAAATGGAGGACAGGCACAAAAAAAAGAAAAAAAATAATAGTATGGATGGAGTCATTCCTAATCAGATCACTGAGGTTTATTTATATCTAGTGTGGCTTCCCATGGTGATAACTCAGGAGTCAAAAAAAAAAAAAAATAAATGTTTCATATATGTTCTTGCTGTCATATCTTGTATGGGTATTTCATTTTTTTCTTGCCTTCTAAGACATACATAGTGAGCTGGAGATTTTAATTTCTTAACTAAATATGATTGAATCAGATTCCTAACTTGAAGGTGGCATCATTTAAGAAGTCATTTTTTCTGCATCATCTTCCACGCCTTATAAAGAATGCCGTTCTTTTCTTTAATCCTTCTACAATCTTCTAGTATGCATTATTTCTACAATTCCATATTGTTCATCAGCCTGTTTTTAAAAATATTGAAGTCCACATTCCTGCAGTTCCAAGTTGATGCTCTTGAAAGATGTCCACTTTATAGTGGTAAACCAAGAGGTAGTACAGTTACTAGTGACCAATGGCTTCCTCATTTTAGCCATTGTAAACTCATATGCACTAATTAGAATTACATCAAATACATTCCTGTTTCTCATTACGGCCCTCACATTACACTTAAAAACTGCTGATAAAATCTAGAATTAATTCTCTCTTCTTTTTGAAAACAACAGCACCTCTTTTATTTAACTAGTCAATTAAGTTATCTTTGAATATGGCTTTTCTTCTGCTGAAACTCTGCTTACCCTGTTTTTCTGCATTTGAGGCTGTGCTTGTGTTTTTCTTGTACCTATTGATCCGTATACCTCAGCTGTGCATCTGGGGTGTGTTGTCACTCCACTCCCTTTCTCAAAGCCATTTTCACAGTTTTCTTTTTCTTTTCTGCACTGTAATCACCACCACCTCATCGTCCTCATCCCTTTCATTTACAGGATGATTTTTCCTAAACTGACCATGCTATTCAATCTCCTTTTGCCATCTTGGCCTTCCTGCACACTCCAAGCAGATTGCATTCTAGTTCTTATCCAGCAATAGGCATTGTTCTCATGTGCTGTCAGTGTACATGGCATTTGTACTAGTACATCATGCATAGGATCCATTTTTATCAAGGCTTTTGGTACTGCAAAACAATGCCCTCTGGGCACTAGTTCTGCTTCTGAACCCATCTTTGCCTCTTTTGTTCATTCCTTCTGCATTCTCTTCTCTTATGTGCTCTGTTAAGATGATCAGGAATGACACTACTCCATTTACCTTCTGCCACCCCTCCACACTGTTGCATTTCTTGTTTTAATACATTCAGTTCACCATATTTAAGAATGCTCTTACATAAAATACAATGAAAAATTGTGGCCACTTTTAAAAGCAGCAGCAGTCTACAATGATCTATTGAGTCTTTTATGGTTGATAGAGATGCATTGTCTCCATGAAGATTATGAAGTCTGCAGTTGTATATTTTACTCTTTATAGCCCAGTTACTCTTTCTAATGAAATGATCAGTTTGTTTTACCCATGTATTTCTTGCCAAGTGTTTTATGTTTCTGCTTGTCATATGCAAGGTAAAATGTATTATTCCATGTTAACTCAGTATAACAACAAAAATTATATTACGTTTATTGCATTTCATTACCCACTTGCATATTCAGTGGTGGGTCTTCCAAACAATCAGTTATACTATTTGGTTTCCTCATTATCCATAGAACTTTACTGCTTATTCCAGCATAAGGAATCTGAAAGTGGTATGACTAATTTCCTACTTTTATGGGATTGTATTACTACTTTCTTGCAGTTTAAATTTTGCTGTAGCCTGCGGTAACTAGCTTTGTTATGTTTAGGCAAAAAGTCTGCAAATGGTGTATTAGAGAATGCATTACAAGTAAACTGCTTAAGCTGCTAGTAATCTCTGGCAGTTTGTCTGCTATTTCCTTAATAAGGGAAGTGTAATATTGAGCAATTGAAATAACTTTTCAGCCATTCCCACAGGAACAACATCCGAGAAGTCCTTATACGCAGGCATAAAATTACCTATTTGACCTTATTGAGTATGTATAGAAGTCAATACATAGGTTAAGCTGTAGGAAAGCATTTCCTTTCTACTCATTCAGTCCCTTTTTTCATTTCTCCAAGATTGTTGGGTTTCTAATACCATGACAGGAATGGACCCCATTCCTAAGTCAAAGTACAATTAAAGTTCAAGAAATTAGTATTATTTCAGTCTTTAATGTCAGCCAAAAGTGCTCTTTGCAGCACCCGCTATGTGCCCAGTAATGACTCCTGCAATTTGTATGGGATTACACGCATTAGTAACATATCTAAATGCAATTACAGATTATTTTTTAGAAGAACCATTGCTCCGGCTACTATTGGAACTGTCTGAGTATCTTTATTCTACATTGCTCTGGTTTCTGCCTAGAGTTACTGATATTTTATGAAATAAAAATAAAAAAAGTCCCAACACAAACGTGGTTTCACCAATTTAATAGCACAAAACACAAAGATCCCAACGACTGAGCGCTTTCACCATAAGAATGGCTTCATCAGAGTAAAGTTGGTTAGTAAAAACAACATTTAAATACTCCATCCCCTAACTACCAACCAATCCACATTGAATGACATCGCAAAATGTTTAAAAAAACAGTTGATTATACATGTAATATAAAAACATAATCGAACTAAGATGCAAGATAAAAATGCACTTGTACAATATGCTTAAAGATAAAAATGTGATGCTGATATACGTTGTTAAATATATAAAAAATAAATTTTATTTAATCACATTTGCTTTAGCCTTAAGTGTAGGAAGAAAAAAATATTTGCAATGATGTCATTCTTATGGTGAAAGCGCTCAGTCATTGGGATCTTTGCATTTTGTGCTATTAAATTGGTGAAACGACATTTGTGTTGGGACTTTTTTTTATTTAATTGTTTTTTGCTTCGTTGGAAGATTTGGTGTTTTTCTGATATTTTATGACACTGACTCTCTGTACACAAGACAGTGTAGTCACTGGGTGCTATGATTTCAATGAGCAATGCTACTTTTGTCTTCTTTTCATGGACCACTATATTCGATTTTCTAGCATTGATCTTTTGAACTGTTGGTAATAGGTGATCAAATGTGATGCAAATCATCATTTCTATGATGCTTTGTGGCTCATATTTCCAGTGTTTTTCAGCCACTTCGATACCATAATGTTTGCACAATCCCTAGCGCAACAGTCTTGCCACATTATTATGCCTTTCAGTATATAGTCCTTCTGCCATTAGTATGTCACAACCAGCAATGAGGTGTGCAACTGTTTCCAATTTGGTTTTACAAAACCTACATTTGTCTGTTTCTCTCACATGTTTAATGGACTTTGCAAACCAGCGTGGATGTAGCCCACTATCTTGGACCGCCAATATTAACCTTTCATCTCTTGGTTTAACTTTGCCTCTCCATAACCATTCCTGAATTCATTCATGATCAACATCAGGTTCTATATTTATGCATTTTCCACATTTCTTAACTTCTCATCTGGTCCTTCACCTTTTAGTCTTTCTTTTATTGCTTGGCACATTTAGTTGCTGCCTGATTTTTTATCTACTTCTGTACAGATTTCCATTCCTGCTTGATGGCAATATGCTTCTGCTAGATTAAGCAGAGAAGTCATCTTAAATTTCTTCTCCTCATGTTTCAAAACTCTCACTATGTTTGAGTCTTGTGAGGTCAGCAGGTATGTGTGGAGTCCCATGATTGCAGATCTATACATGTAATCAATTTCAATGAGGCCCATCACTCCTTCAGAACAGGGAATATATAATTTTGGTATGCACTGATTTTTATAAATCATTTGATGAGCATGAAGCATCCTTCTTGTTTTCCTATCGAATCTATCCAACACATTTTGGGGCCAGTCAATCACTCCAAAAATGTAAATTAGGACAGGAAGAGCAAATTGGTTTATAGTTTGGATTTTGTTCCTAGATGTCAATGCTGTTTTCAGAATTAAGTTAAGTCTTCTAAAGTATTCATTACCAAGTTTTATCTGCATTTGCTCATGTTTTATTGTTGATCCTTCATCAATTCCCAAATATTTATATACTCCCTCTTGCTCAAGTTCTTTTATATCACATTCATGTCTCAAACTGATATTTTCTTGGTGCTGCAGTTTTCCTGCTTTAAGAGTTGTTTTTGCACATTTATCAAGTCCAAATGACATTCTTATATTATCTGAAAAAGTTTTGGCAACTTGCAGTTGTGTTTCAGTTCCTCATCTGATGAGCTATACAGTTTTAAATCATCGACAAAGAGAAGATAAGTTTTTACACTTTGCTGTTTTCTAGGAGCCAAATTATAGCCATGGCCTAAGCTGTTAAGTAGACAGCTTAATGGGTTTATGGCAAGGCAGAATAGCAGCGGTGACAGTCACCCTGGACTATCCCCTTTGAATCTTTATCCCTGGGATAATAATTTGTCCTTTATCTTGGCTTAATTGCAAAGTGGTCTGGCACTGTTTCATGGTGACTGCAATGTAGTCGATCAGTGTAAGGTGTATCTTGTACATTTTTAAGCACTCTTTTATCCATGAATGCAGGATACTATCAAATGCTTTTTTGTAGTTAATCCATGCCATACTTAGATTCTTCCCCTTTTTACAGTTCTCTACTATGACTTTATTTAACAAATGATCCTTTGCTCCATATGACTTTCTTTTATTGCCCTTTTGTTCTACTGCCCATAATTTTTTCTTCTAAATGACTAAAATTCTGTCAGCATCAATTCCCATGTATAGTTTTAATGTTGCTGGAAGGCAAGTTATTGGTCTATAGTTTTTAGGATAGCGTGCAGAATCATTTTTAAGTAGGAGCATTGCTATTCATGTTGTTAGCCAGGTTGTTATCTGTTCAGGGTGCACATATAAATAGTGCCTACTCATAGCCAAATCTTTGTGCAAAGATGTTAATACTTTTAACCAAAAGTTAGGTACGGCATTTGGCCCTGGGGTTTTCCAATTGGAGGCTTTTCTTAATTTTGTTTCAATCTGTTACTTCATCCCATTTCATATCCTGTACCTTTAAACTTCTTAGTCTTTCTTTTACTTCTATCCATTTAGCATCTTTGTTATGTTCCACAGGATCTTCATAAATACTTCACAATGCATCTATTTCTTCTTTTTTTGTGGTCTTTCAATTCCTTTTACATTGTTTCCCAATTCTTTGCAAAACTTTTTTATGTCATCAATAAATTGCTTATTTTATGCTGTTCCTTTATATTTATCTGTGCATCTTCTAAGTTTTTCCACCTGTGATGAGATTTTTAGCCTATTTGTGATAGTGCAGGATAGATCCTGGTCTGTTCTAATACTGCACATTGCTTTTATTATGTCTATTTTTCTTAGTATTTTGTTGATCTGTTCCCTCTTCTATATTCTTCTAACAGTGACACTTCATGCCTTAATTGCTTTATAGTTTTCTATATTCAATAGTTCCATGGTGATATTCAATTTTTTGCCTTCCTTTCCCTCACTATCCTGTGTTCTTGTGGTAGAATTGTATAAATTATTAATTTAGCTCCATAGTAGTATATCCTGTTTACTTCTGTTATATTGCATGGATTTCAATGAACAGTCCTAGTTGCTGTGTTCATTTGTTGCATCAAATGTCTGACTTTTTGGGTTTTATTGACCTTCTGCAGTCTATTTCTTCACTGATCTTAATACATTTAGTAAATCAAGCAACTCTTCTCTCAGCTTGTTTTCTTCTAAACTGAGGGCACATTTTTATTTTCCATTTCCTGCAGGCATTCTATGTAAAGTTCTATAGCATCTTCCTGTGGCACATTCTCTTCAGTTTCATCCTGTGCCATCTGTTGCTCTGTCATATGGGAATTCACTGGTCTATCGCTCCTCAACACTGACTGGGTCAGAGTTCCCACAGGTTTCCAGTTCCTTCCCGTGCTGTCCAGATTCAAGTGAACATTTATACCGGTTTCCAGTGGAAGGCCATATCCTCAGTCACAGTGAGCATTACAAGATATGCTAATAGGCATCCTAGGGCTATGCTAGTACTATTCTCCAGAGATTCTTATTTTCATAATCTGGCTGATTACAACACAGATATTATTCCTGTGCTTATCCAGTGAAAACAGCATATTCAAGGGACTAGGGAATATATATTTTTTATTCTGACAAGTGAAAATGTAGGCGAAGTCAGTAATGTGGAGTGGTTTCATCTAAAAGCTTATGGATAATTTACTTTTCATATAAACAATAATTTATTACTAATTTATTGCAGTGGCTTCCTGCTTTAGAGCCTATGTGACTTTCTGATAAGCTCAATACAAATTTTATCTATTGACTGATTACTCAACACAACAGTTTTTGTAAGACCATTCCTGGCCCACATGGAAAATTAGTTGGCAAAGTACACTGGATCATAATATCTATTTTCTTTCATTAAGTTCATTTCCAGAGATGTGTTGGTCTCACTCCAGACAGCATAGGCTATGCTACTCATACTCCTCTTCTACACACTGGTAAACTCTGAAAACCACAAAATGTATTTTCTCTCTTAAAACCTTACATACTAACATCTTGGCTTCAAACATTCTAGGTACTTAAGAAACTATCTAGTCCAATTGCTTTATAAAATCTAACTTGAGATGTCAGCTAATAAGGCTGAGCTACACACGCACAATCAATTATTCATGGTAAACTTCCCAAACCATAAACTTTACCATCTCTCAAAACACTTACATTTTAGCTTTACAGATTCTACATCCAATTTAAGATGTCAACCAATAAGAAAATTATATCATTAATTATTCAACCAAACATTTCATGTATAATTCATTATTCAATCACTTTGGTGTTAAGGTTTCACACAGAAATATATACATTTATATATATATATATATATATATATATATATATATATATATATATATATATATATATATATATATGGTTCACCTTCACAAAGTCGAATGGCCACAATCTCGAAAGTCATATGGCCAAGACAATATGTTCAAAACTGTGGAAGCTTGACTCTGTGAATGGGGAACGGCATACAGCGCAGAACGGGATATTTCCCATTCTACACTGTAGTGTGATCTGGAAGTTGGAATAAATAAGTAGCGAGGGTGTGGGGGATGCAGGGGGGCTTACCCCCTGCAGAAACACTTTGTTTTGTTACGTTTGTGTGTTTTTAGCTCCCTTTCACAAAGTCGAGCTTCAGAAATTCGAGCATATGGCTTCAGGCATATGCATTTCAAGTTTCTGAAAGTTCGACTTTGTGAAGGGGAACTATATATATATATATATATATATATATATATATATATATATACACACACTTCCTTCACCAGTAATACATCAGAAACCTCTTAATATAGATTTTAATTAAGAGAATAGGAAATACTTCCTGGCTTTAAAACATTTACTTGTTTATGGGGTTTTGTGAAGATCACTCTATAAGAGATACAAATACATTTCCAAATCAAAACACTTAAGACTATCGTTAATGATGACTATACTGTGATTAAACATATTAAATCACTCTAAGTGACAGGTATGCCATTCTTTTCTGTTTAAACATTCAGGATCTGAATAATCAAGAGGCAAAAGTACTGATGAGTGTTTGATGGGAAAGTTCAAGGGAGAGCTTGTTTTTCCTGTCTTGACCTGTCAGTGTGTTTTATGCAGTTAGCTGTGGAGGAGGTTAGGTATCACGTATCAGTAGTACTCGCGATGTGAGGAAATAATATCAGCAATAGTAATATACCTATCAGATCCAAACAGGCAGGATCAGCACCAGTAAGTCAAGCTTTAATAGCAGTTTCAGCGATCTGGTGGATAGTGTGTTTTTAAATATACCTATCAGACGCTATTCTATTCCTGACACTAACATCTATAGATCATGGATGGTTTTCCAAATCCTGAAGGCAAGTCATCACTGAAACTGAAAACAAGTTAAAAAATGTTGCACTGCACTTATGAATAGAATCTGCACTGAGGTAATAGCAGTTTTAGTTGTATACTTGGATATATACCTTGTAGAAGCCTTTCAACATACTTGGCTATTTATACTTACTTGATGAGGTAAGTGTGGAAAGTGTACCAACCATAAGGAAACCTTTTAAGGACATGTGTTTTCAAAGAATAATACAAAGAAAACTAATAGGACAAATAACACATATGAATGGAATAAGACACTAAGAATGACTATGAGCCCTGAGTCTTTATTTCTGAAGCTACAGCAAACTGAGGGGCAAACCCAGACTGCCATGTAAGGCCTTTATGGATCAGCACCTCTTTGTGTGTTTATTTAGCATGGAGACTAATTTATGTTAAGGTTTAAACACCTTCCCTATCTGCTATAAGAACATTAAAACTGTATACTAAAAAAACAGATGGACTTGTATAACTCAATTCTGTAATGCAAGTTCAAAGCAGCTTTGTCTGATTTTATAAGAGCTGAATATTTGAGCTACCATAAGCCTATTCAACAGGTTATGGGGAATTATTTTCTCATTTCCTACCTACTGTATTATTTATTTATTCATTTATTTTACATTTGTTAACCGGGTTAGTCTGGCTGAGCTTTTGGCTCATTTTCAGCAGCGACCCAGGGAGAAAAGCTCCTCAGGACTAGAAAACAATTTATTAAATTTTAGTAACATAGTAGTAACAATCAGTTATAGGATCTTACAAGCAGAGACCTGGAGAGAAAAAAAAGCTTCTCAGGCTATTCAATTATACAGAGTATTAACAATTGGCAGACAAGTATGTGAGTTGTTATAAACAAGGTTTTAAACAAGAAGCAGAAAAAAATGTGACTAGTTACAATATTATTTAAGCTGCTTAGAGCAAAATGAGTTAATAATTAGCCAGATGCTTATTTAAAGTGGGTAGGATCTAGTTGTATAGGAGTTTGGAAACAAGAAAGGAAAGTAAGAATGGCTGGTATTCATGACTACATTACTGATTTATGGCATTGTTCAGTACTATTGAAAAGGACATTTTCAAGTGAAGATTCTTTTCAGATATTCGCTGTTAAAAATGGAATTTATCTGTAGTTTTCTTAAACATGTCAGTCAATGTGGTAAGGACCTCTGATTATACAGTTTCCCTTATCTTAACTTTCTTCCATTTTGCCAACACTGCTTCAAAACTTTCCTTAATTTCTTTACATTCCTCAATATTATTTCAGTATATTTTCAATTTCAGTGATGAGTTGTCTTCAACTGTAGTTAACAAGATTATTTTTTCAAACACTTATGTTTATTGTTTTCATGACAATTTTTGATGTTGATGCTAAGGTTCATAAGTTAATAGGAGGTTACTAGGCTAGCTACCCTAGAGTCTTTACAACTCAATCCATGTTAATCCCAAGGATCCTCATTTGTTCTTTTTGGGTAATTCGCAGAACAAATTTATGAACAGGGCAGGTTTGTGATCAACACCAGCTACCCCTGTCCATGAGGGACATGGGTACCACCCCTGGAGCAAATGTGTGGTCTCTCATCTAATTATCTAGGTTGCATTTAAATAGGGTCAGTGAGGAACTCTGCTTTACATGAATAGGAAGTCTATTCCAGAGAAGCATCAGTTTCTGGGAGACTTATCTGTCTCTCCAACATGTTCTGTTAATGTCACAAGCTAGGTTGAGATCCCTAGAATGAGTCACTCTTGTGCAATTTGACTTGTGGATGTGCAGAATTTCCATTAGGGCATGGTTGGAGATTGGCACAAGTCACCTCTCAGTAGCCTATATGATACACAGTAGAGCAGCCTGTCCATGCAGGTCATGGTTTGGAGTTCCTGCATTTTCGTAGTGAGAAACCTCTGAGGTCTCTCCAACTGCTGCAGGTGTCTGGTCTGGTAAGGTACATGCAAAAGGGCACATTATATTCTATTAGTGGTCTGATGAGGGTCGAGTACAGTGGAGTTAAAACATTCCTTGACCTGGATGCTAAGCCCTTGCTTATGAGATGTGTAATGTAGAAGGCTTTCCTTACCACTATAGAAACTTGGTGGGCAAAGTTCAGATTGCTATCAACTTGTGTTCCCAAGTCCCACACCACCAGGTTGGAACTCGGGGGGGGGGGGGTGCTGTCAATATTGTAACTTTTAGGGAATTCCATGTTGCCAAAGGGAATAATAATGTATTTTTTTGCATTTAGTTTTAGACTATGGTTTTAGCACCAATCATTTGTGTTAGCTCTCCTTGTAATATGTTGACATCATTGGGAGGACTCAATAATTGCTCCCAGTTTGCAATCATCAGTGAACTTGGTAAGCCAAAGGCCATTTGCTTTAGCCTGGACTTCTGAGAAATAGATGGCAAACAGTAAGAGGCCCAGCACAGATCCCTGTGGTATTCTGCTGGTGATGGGTCTACTGGTGTGGGTGGATTCACCAGTTTTGACAGTGTGTTCTGTTGGCGAGCCATTTGGCTACCCATCTAGTAACATAAGGGTTAATCCCTATCGGGGAGAGTTTCTCAATGATGCCAGAGTGGGGAATTGTGTCAAAAGCCTTGGCAAGGTCGAGAAAGGCAGTGTGCACGGTCTTACCTTCATCTATGGCTTTGGTGACATTCTCAAAGAAGTCTACCAGGTTTAATAAGCATGATCTACCCTTAACAAAGCCAAAATGGGTTGGGTCAAGCATTTGGAGGTCGCCTATGTCCTTGTTGATAAGGTCCATGATAATTCATTCCATGGCCTTGCAGATGAGGCTGGTTAGACTTATGGGTCTGTAGTTCCCAGGGTCAGTTGATGGCCCCCCTTTGTGCAGGGGGGGTTACAGTTGCTGTTCTCCATTCTGCAGGAACATAGCCAGTTTTCAAGCTATAATTAAAGAGAATGCCAAGTTGATCCACTATGCCTTATTTTAGTAAACAACCTGGGATATTATCTGGTCCCATTGAGGCTGTGTTTTTGGCCTAGATGAGTGCAGAGATGACCTGTTCTCTAGAGATACTAGGCAGAGGTCTGGTGTCAGGTATACTTTGAGATGTGGTAGGTGGGAATAGGGGGTGAAGTTTGCACTGAATCTGTCAGCTAGCAGCTGGTTGGCAATATCTTCCAGTGTAGTATAAGTGATCCCATCTACTACCAGTTCAGCACATAGCTGAGCATTCCCTTTTTAAGACTTCTTATGGAATTAAAATAATGTGGTTTGACCTAACCAAGGAGGGCAACACGCATGGGGAAATACAGTGACCCCCCCCCCATGTTGGTTAGTACTATGTCCGGAACATTAGAGCCCCTAGTGTTGGGTGCAGACTGTGTGTTCTAGAGCATTTATGTTACAAAGTCCAGGAACCTCTGGATGAGCATGTTTTTGCTTGTGTATGCCCCCCAGTCTGTGGAAAGGTTGTTGAAATCTCCCATGACTAAGGTGTTGGGCTGCATGGAGAGGGGTTCCAGTAAATCGAGGTAGGCAGTGTGCTTATCCTGGTTCATGGTGGGGGATCTATAGCTAGCAGTGATGTGATGTAGTACTTTCCTAATAGTCCACTCGACATGGAGTAGCTCGAGAGAGTCATGCTGTTTGACCAGTCTCGAATTTTATTTGGTTTTAATGAAGATGGATACATCTCCATGTTTGGTTCCTTCATGCTCATTTTGAGGTCTGAATGTGTGGAAGAAATTCTAGCTATGTACAGTTGGGGTGACCTCTGTGACCTTGAACTATGTCTTGATAACTGCACAGACATCAGCATCCTCAATGGTGAGGCATGTTTCCAGAGAGTGCAGTTTCATGTTTAAACTTCAAGCATTAAATGGCATGGCTCTGACTTTATCTCCATTAGATATTGTCACGCTGGAAAATTTGTTGATTTGGCATTGCCTAAAAAGGCACTATGGGAGAGATAAGGGCCTAGTATCTGAAAGCCTAGAGGGAACAAGTACAGACCTTCTCTAGCAAAGCAGCAAGGTCTGTCTACCATATCCTCCCAGGCAGAGACAGACACTGAATCCCCCTAGACTGACAACAAATGCTGAGACAACTGAAGTCAATCATTTTTAAATTATATTGTGACATCATGCTGGATGAGGGTAGGATACTGCTTATGGCTAGGAACATACCTGTCTTGGACACAGAGTTCCATCATTTCTGTCTTCATATAGTCCAGAGAGGTATGTCTCAAGTCATTCACTCCAACATGGACTATGACAGAGTCTTAACAGTACTTGTGTTGAGTGACTTGAATGCATGTGTGATGTGATGGATCCTGGCACCCGAGGCAGCTGACCATAACCTTCTCCTTGTCCAGTCTGTTGAGGGGGATATCTGTGTCTTTCACTATGGAGTCACCTATGACCAAGACATTTGATGTATTTTGCCAAAGAGGCTTATTTGCTGACACACAGTGCAGGAGACTATGGAGAGCATTTCCTATACAGGATTTTAAACCGGAGAGGTTTGCTTATAAGCAAGTATGGGGAACCACGTTCTCATACTAACAGAAAGAAAGACTTTTTTAGCTCTGTGATCCCACCAGAGTGCAAAAGAAACCTTCTAATGTAAATCAAACTGCATTTGAGCTCAAGTGCAGTAACAAATGCTTTAGAACAGAAGAAAGAATTAACTGCAATATCAGGAATCCTTGAAATGTTCACAATACACAAAAACTTTGCAAAACTTAGAACATTTTTGGCAGACTCAGAACAGCTTTTGCAGAACACCATTAAAACAATCTAATAACAGTACATTATCAAACAGATGTAGTTCATTTAACAAGTGCAGGCTGAAAACAGTGATAAATTCAACCAAATAAATAAATGCAACACAGGACTGTTAAATTTCACTGAAACAGTTACAGCAAGTACTAAAAATATAATTATATCAGCGTTGTAGGTAAAAATGGTTTTAGAAGCAAAAATCCAAGTCTTGCATTCACAGGTGCCCAAGACAGGCACAACGAAGCTCTGAATAAATGAGCACAATCTTACAAAAATGTAATTTTATACCAGCAGGATGAAATACTTTTCTAAATTTAAACCCACAGGCCAATCAGATAAAACCACAATAAGCTATCAACCAGTAATTTCCACTTTGGATCGGATGAATTTAGCTCTCTGCTCCCACCAGAGTGCAAATGAATCATTTCAATGTAAACAAAAAATGGCTTTGAGCTCAAGTGCAGTAACAAATTCTTTAGAACAGAAGAAAAAATTCCTTCAGTATCAGGAATCCTTGGAAATAAGTTCACTAAACCTGAGAAATGCTCACAATACACAACTTTGTAAAACTTAGAAATATTTTGGCAGACTCAAAACAGCTTTTGCAGAATACTGTTAAAACAACCCAAAAGCAGTACAGTAACAAACATATGGAGTTTCTTTAACAAGTGCAGGCTTAAAAACAATGATATTTGTTGCCCAAATCATCACATATGGTATATGCCTTTGCAACACACAACACCCTCTTTACACTCACGCAATGCACATGCTCATACTGAACTGCAGGCTGCCTACTGGAAGCCCTGGTCTAAATGGGGCTCCAACCTTGTATCCACTCAAGTGCCTCCAGCCAGCACAAGAATGTGAGGATACACAAATTCTCTTCTTGGCTGCATGGAGTGACATCCTAAATTATATTGCACTAAGCAACTTTTTGCCTTTGCCCTTTACATCTTTCACTTATCTGTGAGTCTACATCTCTGTGTCTGAGACTACCTTAGAAGAGTAAAAATATATAGTTGATCCTAATGAAGAATATATTAACATATCTGTAACCGAACAGTCTCCACATAAACCACAGCCTTCAGATTCCCCAAAGCAAAATATTTTAGAAATCTGATTGCATTATACTATCGGAGGCACCCTAAAATGCATATAATACTATTCTTTTAACTGCAGAAAAGGGAATAAAAGTGTAACTCAAGCTGAAACAGGTGTTATTTAATAGAAAAAGTCGGTAGCCATATTCAGATTAGCTGCAGATTAATTCTTAATCCAAGAGTAACAAGAATCTGAACTACTGTTTCATTTTCTATCCAATAGTTTGTATCTGTGTGTCAAGAACAGCAGAGGAAAACAGTTGAAGTACATCAGAGTTGTAACACAGTAATGGCATGTCACTAAGCTTACAATTATAACTTTAGTTAAACCTGGAATTTAACATTAGCAATATGGACCTAATATTTTAAGAAAGGGAGAGCAAAAAGAGAGGTAGTTAACAGCGATAACCCAAGTACATTGCATTTGATATTACTGCTACTAACCAAACAGTTTAAAGAGTAGATTCGATGACAGTTGTGTGGTACATGTGTAATATGCTGGGCAGAAAATGTAATGGAAATTAATATTATGCACAGAAATAGTCTTGGATCACTACCAAATGAAAGGTAAGGACCTGAACAGCAGTAAACGTAGAAGCTAAATGCAAAACATGTACAATACAGCACAGCCATTCATACTGTCATCTGGGACTAAGACTTAAGATTTATTCTTCATGCAGTCTGACAAAGGGTCAACTCATTGACCCTTTAAACATTACTGCATCTGTAAAACATGTCCCCTTAATCAGTGACTCATTTACTGGTTCATAAAATTGCAAAGCAGTGTCATATGGAGCATCAGAAAACAAACAAGCAATAAAACTGTCTATGCCAAGAATTCGGAGCTCTCCTAGAAAAACAGGTTACAGCTTTTATTGATGATGACATAGAAAAGTTACACTCCATTAAGCATCTGTCAACTGCTGTCCAGATTGGAAGCAATAAATAGTCTAATGTTTTATGGTCGTTACAATAAAAGTCATATATAATAAAAACTGCAACCTGTGTCATATATCACATTATTAGTTACTTAATTTTTAAAGCTTACCAAGATAGGTCCTCACCCAACCTCAGCAGAAAAACAAGTCATATTAGATGTATAGCAGATAACACAATAACAAATGGTATGACAGACATCAAATCAAGCTGTGGTGTGTGTTGAGGAATGAAAAAAAAGAAAAGCACTGAAGGCCATGCCATCTAAGTGTCATTTCTGCTCGGTGTTCTTAAATATCAGAGTATTGATTTCCATTTATCTTTCTGTTCTACCCATTTCATCAGGTTACTGCCTCCTCCTCCTCCTCCTTAAGGATGCAGTACTGGACTATTCCTCAATCATTTGAAGCAGCAGACTAGAAGATTTAACTAGATCTTTTATGAGAAATAAACATCTGTGACAAGATCAAAACACTGTTAGCTATTGGTTTTGTGAGGTGTCTATCGTGTATTCTAATTAAGTTTATATCAGTTTTCTTCATTTCCCCTGAACAAGTTAAGTTGTATTCATATCTGTAATTTGCATACATTTTTTACCCTGAAGGTAATAACTGATTTGACCAAAGACTCTCTATTGCACACCATGTTTTTTTTACCCCAATACAGCAATTACTTTTGCACTTTTTAATTTCTCCATGTCTTTTGGGTTTCTATTACCATAATGGGAATGGATCCCATTCCTACGTCAAAATATGATTAAAGTTCATGAAATTAGTATTATTTCAATCTTTGATGTCAGCCTGAAGTGCACTTCAAAGCACCCACAAAGTGCCAAGTAATGGACTCCTCCTACAATCCAGAGTTATATGTATTGGTAGCGTATCTTAATAAGACTGTAGATTATTTTTTATAAGATCTGTTTGCTCCTACTACTGTTGGAATTGTCTGGGTATCTTTCTTTCACATTGCTCTCATTCCTACCTGAAAATCCTGATATTTTATGACTTTGTCTCTCGCTGCATGCAGGCCACTGTAGTCACTGGGTGTGGCGATTTCAGTGATCAATGCTACTTTTGTCTTCTTTTCATGGAAGACGATATCCTATTTTCTACCATCTATCTTTTGAACTGTTGGTGACGGATGATCCCATGTGATGTAGACCATCATTTTCTATGTTGCTTTGTGGCTCACGTTTTTAGTGTTTTTTCAGTCACTTCAGTACCATAATGTTTGCATAGTCCCCAGTGCAACAGTCCTGCCACATTATTATGCCTTTCAGTATACATTCCTCCTGTCATTAGTATGTCACAACCAGCAATTAGGTGTGCAACTGTTTCCAATTCTGTTTTACAAAAACCTACATTTGTCTATTTCTCCCACATGTTCAGTGGACTTTCTAAACCAACGTGTATGTAGCCCACTATCTTGGGCCACCAATATTAACCTTTCATCTATTGGTTTGAACTCACCTCTCCTTAACCATTCCTGCATTCGTTCTGATCAACATGAGGTTTTTCCAGAAGTGTTCTATACTTGCAAATATATTTATGCATTTTCCACATTTTTTGCCTTCTCATCTGGTCCTTCACCTTGTTTTCTTTCTTTTGTTTTTGGGCACATTGAGTTGCTGCCTGATTTTTGTCTACTTCTGGTTTGATTTCCATTCCTGCTTGATGCAAATATGCTTCTGCTAGATTAAGCAGAAAAGTCATCTTAGATTTATTCTCCTTGTGTTTCACAACTTTCACTTAATTTGGGTCTTGTGACATCAACAGATATGTGCACAGTCTCACGATTGCAGATCTATACATGTAATCATTTTCAAGGACCACCATCCTTCCTTCAGAACAAGGAATATATAATCTTGGTATGCACTGATTTTTATAAAGCATTTGGTGAGCATGAAGCATCCTTCTTGTTTTTCTAGCTAATCTATCCAACACGTTTTGGGGCCAGTTAATCACTCCAAAACTAAGTTAGGACAGGAAGAGCAAATTGGTTTATGGCTTGAATTTTGTTCCTAGATGTCAACCTATTTTCAGGATTAATTTAAGTCGTCAACCTGTTTTCAGGATTAATTTAAGTCTTCTAAAGTATTCCTTACTAAGTTTTATTTGTATTTGTTCATGTTTTATTGTTGATCCTTCATCAATTCCCAAATATTTACACACACACTCTTGCTCAAGTTCGTCTTTATCACATTCTTGTCCCAAACTGTTTTCTTGATGCTGCAGTTTTCTGCTTTAAAGGTAGCTTTTGCACATTTATCAAGACCAAATGATATTCTTATATCATCTGAAAAAGGTTTGACAACTTGCAGTTGTTCTTTCAGTTTCTCATCTGTTTTATATCATCAACAAAGAAAAGATGAGAAGTTTTACACTTGGTTGTTTTCTAGGAGCCAAATTATACTAAGCTGTTAAGTAGTCAGCTTAATGGGTTAAGGGCAAGGCAGAATAGCAGCGGTGACAAGAGTCACCCTGGAATATCCCCCTTTGATTTTTTATCCCTGGGATAATAATTTGTCCTTTATCATGGCTTAATTGCAAAGTGGTCTGCCACCATTTCATGGTCACTGTAATGTAGTTGATCAGTGTAGTGTGCATCTTACACATTTAAGCACTCTTTTATCCATGAATGTGGGATACTATCAAATGCTTTTTTGTAGTCAGTCATGCCATACTTCGATTCTTCTCCCTTTTACAGTTCTCAACTATGATTTTATTTAACAGAAGATGATTTTTTGTTCCATATGACTTTCTTTTATTGTCATAATTGAGCTTTCTTCTAAATGACTATAAACTTTGTCATCAGTTCCAGTGTATAGTTTATAGGTCATCAGTAGTCAAGTTATTGGTCTATAATTTTTAGGGTAGCTTGTAGGTTCACTCTTAAGTAGGAGCATTGTTTTTCCTGTTGTTAGCCAGACTGTCTGTCTGGGGAGTGCATATAAATAGTTCTTACTCATGGCTAAATCTTTGTGCAAAGATGTTAATACTTGTAACCAGAAGTTAGGTATTGTGTCTGGGCCTGGGGCTTTCCATTTAGAAGCTTTTCTTAACTTTGTTTCAATCTCGCTGGCTTTTACTGCATCCCAATTTCATATAATGTACCTTTAACCCTCTTATTCTTTCTTTTACTTCTGTCCATTTAGCATCTTTTTATGTTCCACAGGATCTTCATAAATATGTCTCCAAAATACATCTATTTCTTCCTTTTTTGGTGGTCTTTAATTCCTTCTACTTTGTTTCCCAATTCTCTATAAACCTTTTTGGGTCATCAATAAATTGCTTATCGTGTACTCTTCCTTTATATTTATCTGCACATTTTCTAAGTTTTTCCGCCTGTGCTGAGATTTTTAGTTTATTTGTGATAGTGCATGATGGATCCTGATCTGTTCTAATACTGCACATTAATATATATAATATATATAATTATATGACCAGTATGTATAATTTATTTAGAAAGTGCAGATATAAATATTCAAATTCAAAATATTTTTTATAATACTAGCGAAGATATATTTATTCGTTATACATAAGCGAATGTACTTGCAAGCGTTGAAAGTTTCTTGCAGTATTCCTTTAATATTACTTAGAAATGGTTAATTGATTTGCAATACGTCATTAATTGTAGTTTATAAATGTAATTGATTCAACATTTGAATTTTAACAGTCTGATGAAGCTACGGTGAAAGCACTTACTGTGTGTGTTTTTTACAATAAACTAGACCTTCTTTATATATATTTACATAGCAAGAGCATTTTTGGAACTTTACAGTCCGAGTTTTTTGCATGACTGCCTTGGTTGTCCCCCAGCACGTTTATTTGGATTATTAATACTGCACATTGCTTTTATCCTGTCCAGTTAAGTATTTTTGTTGATCTGTCCCCTATTCTATACTCTTCTAATAGTGACACTTCTTGTCTTAACTGCTTTATGGTTTCCTCTATTCAATACTTCCATTATGGTATTCAGTTTCTCCCCTTCCTTTTCCTCGCTACCCTGTATTGTTGTGGTAGAACTTTATCAGTTACTAATTTAGCTGCACCGTAATATTTCCTGTTTACTTCTGTTATATCGCGTGAATCTTTATGGACAGTCCTATCTACTGTGTTCATTTGTTTCATCAAATTTCTGACTTTTTGCATTTTATTGACTTGCTGCAGTCTATTTCTTTCATTGCTCTTAATATGTCTATCTCTATTAAATCAAGCAACTCTTCTCTTAGCTCATTTTCTTCTAAACTGAGGGCACAGTTTTTGTTTTCCATTTCCTGTGGGCATTCTACAGAAAGTTCCTGTGGCACACACTCTTCAATTTCATCCTGTGAAATCTGTTACTCTGTCGTGTGTGAACTCACAGGCCTATCACACTTCAACATTGCCTGCGTCAGTTTCCTGTTTCTTCCCTTGCTGTCCAGCTTCAAGTGAACATTTATACTGGTTTCCTGTGGAAGGCTCCAAAATATCTTCATATGCCACCTGACCAACTGCTTCCCATTTCACTGGTTTCCCCTTAATTTGGATGTCCATTGCTCTATCCTGTTGTGGTGCTTTCTGAATTAGAATTTCTACACTGAATCCTTCACTTTGCATATACCCCATAACACCTTAGTTTCTATTTCTTTAACTTCTCCATTACTGATCTCCTTTTCTACTTTTCCTCTTTGTCTTCTTATTTTTTGTATTGTAAAGTTTTCCATGTCCAGATTCCTTTGCCTGTATTTCTCTTCAGATATCTTTGGTGCTGCTCTTTTTGTATTGGTTAGTTTTGCTTTCTCCTTCGTCTAGATATTACACCATATTAAATCTCTTTTTCTTTCCCATGTCCATATTTCTTCTTCAGATGTCTCCTGATCTTCCTGTTTTTCCTTGCTTTCGGGACTTGTTCCATCATGCTATGATCTAACCTGTTTTAGACCTTCTACACAAAATCCTTCACTTCGCAGGCACTCCACAACTTCAACTTTTATTTTTTTTACTTCTGCTTTACTAATCATTTCTACATTCCCCCTTCTGTACTATGTGGTTCACTAGCTGTCTTGAGAGGTGAGCATTCATATTCCTAGTTGACCATACTAGCTTTAGGTATGCTAAATGATTTTGTACACAGAAATGTACTCTTTACAAGCTACATAATGTCACTCACCACTGACCACCCCAAATTATACTCACTATTTTGTTCATATTATTAAGCTGTCATCATGCCTGCTCTTTCTGAATCTGTTGAAAGCAATGAAATGGGGATAGCAAGCACATGGTTCATTCAGGAGTAACTACGAAGGAATCAAGATTAACTTTCATTTTCTTTGCCACTCGTCACAAACTTCTGTTTTTTCCATCTCACTTGAACGGTTACTTTTTTTAGTCTGGATAACATTAAAACTCTTCCTCAGTTCAAGTACTTTATAGATTAGGTAGGTGTCATAGATTATGAAGGTGTGCCAGTAAACCGAAAGGAATGCCATACTGACCTCATCTGTTATAAACTGCTTGATCATAAAAGCAGATTTCCATATTTCTCAACTACTTTCTCTCCCCAAGCTTGGTTTGCCTCTTTAAGCAGAAACTCCAGACTTCAGACTGTTTTTAAATAGGTTCTAACAGGTCACTGTTTTACTACCAATACAAGAAAATATTATATCACCATATTTAGACACATTAGAGCAAACTGACTATATATCATAGGTTCAGACTTATTCCATTTTCCATAATTTATAATTCACTAAACCTAAGCTATGTCCTCAGTCTCCACCTCACCTTTTCTGTCTTGAATTCCAGTCTCCTCTGCTCTTATTCCGTATCTTCTCCATCCATTTTCACAAGTGCACAGTGGTCAACAGCATCCAGTTTAGCTTTAGACCCAAATTTGAATGCAATTAGATCCTATAAATGTTTTTCTTCATTTTCAACCTTCCTAAAGATAAATTTAAGAAAAGATTCCCACTACAGGTGCCACAGAGATATCAACTGAAATCTAAATCAGCTCCAAGCAATCTGAACATTTCCATATATATGATTTGTAAGACTCATGCAACTATGTAAGGGATTCTAGACATGTAGTGATTTCCTAATCTTGTTTTGAATATTGCATGGAAGATCTACCATAAAATATGCTTCATTTTATTTTTTGTATTTCGCAACTGTACATTAATGTAACATTGTTGTTTTACATTACTTTATATACTTGAATAGTATATTTTATTTCACTGTTGTGACTGGGAAAGGTCCAATTTGGGTCAGTCCAACTTTTGGTAAAGAGTTAATAAATGTATTATTCCTTCAATTAAGTCAATTTACTAAATGCATAGAAATCTGGCTATTCAAGGTCATTACAAATATGAAAAATCACTCTTATGGCTAAGAAACAGAAAAGTTGTAGCCTAGAGGACCTTTTTTTTATTTCAGAACTACAGCGGATCTAAAAAGCTTGCACACCCCTGTTAAAATGCCAGTTTTTTGTGATATAAAAAAATGAGACCACAATAAATCATTTCAAAACTTTTCCCACCTTTAATGTGACCTATAACCTGTACAATTCAATTGAAAAACAAACAAATCTGTTAGGGGAAAAAATATGAAAAGTAAAAAACGTACAATAAACTGGTTGCATAAGTATGCACACCCTTAAATTAATACTTGGTTGAAGCACCTTTTGCTTTAATTATAGCATTCAGTCTTCTTGGGTACACACCTGCAATCAATTAGTGAGACTCTGATTAACCCCAAATAAAGTTCAGCTGTCCTTGAAAGGATTTTCCTGACATTTACTCAGTTGCCTGCTGCAACAAAAGTCATGGTTTGCAGAGAGCTTACAAAGCATCAAAGGGATCTCATTGTTGAAAGGCATCAGTCAGGAGAAGGGTACACAAAAATTTCCACAGCATTGGATATACCATGGAACACAGTGAAGACAGTCATGAAAAAGTAGAGAAAATATGGGACAACAGTGACGTTGCAAAGAACTGGACGTCCTACAAAAATTGATGAAAAGACCAGATGAAAACTGGTTAGGGAGACTGCCAAGAGACCTACAGCAACACTGAAGGAGCTGCAGGAATTTTGGGCAAGTACTGGTTGTGTACTACATGTAACAACAATCTCCCGTATTCTCCATATGTCTGGCCTAAGGGGTAGGGTTGCAAGACAGAAGCCTTTTCTTACACTGAAAAACATCTAGTCCTGGCTAAAATTTGCAAAACAATACATCAGGTCTCCCAAAAGCATGTGGGAAAATGTTTTATAATCTGATGAGACCAAGGTTGAACTTTTTGGCCACAATTCCAAAAGGTACTTTTGGCGCAAAAACACTTCACATTGCTAAAAGAACACCATCCCCACTGTGAAACATGTTGGTGGCAGTATCATGCTTTGGGATTGCTTTTCTTCAGCTGGAACTGAGGCGTTAGTCAAGGTGGAGGGAATTATGAACAGTTCCAAATACCAGTAACTTTAGGCCCAAAATCTTCAGGTGTCTGCTAGAAAGCTGAAGATGAAGACGAAATTCACTTTTCAACATGACAATGACCCCAAGCATGCATCCAAATCAACAAAGGAATGGCTTCACCAGAAGAAAATTAAAGTTTTGGAATGGCCTAGCCAGAGCCCAGACCTAAATCCAATAGAAAACTATGGTATGAAGAGGGCTGTGCACAAGAGATGCCCTCGCAATCTGACAGATTTGGAGCGCTTAATGCAAGGAAGAGTGGGCAAATATTACCACGTCAAGATGTGCCATGCTGATAGACTCCTACCCAAGAAGACTGAATGCTATAATTAAAGGAAAAGTTGCTTCAACAAAGTATTAGTTTAAGGGTGTGCACACTTATGCAACCAGCTTATTGTACGTTTTTTGTTTTTTATATTATCCCCTAACAGATTTGTTTGTTTTTCAATTGAATTTTATAGGTTGTAGGTCACATTAAAGGTGGGAAAAGTTTTGAAATGATGTATTGTGGTCTCATTTTTTGACATCACAAAAGCCTGGCATTTTTACAAGGTGTGTACACTTTTTATATCCATTGTAGGTAGTAGATTTCATGTTCATCCCAAAAAATACAAAAAGATATGCACTCTTTCTTCATTCTTTCACATTACATTATTGTCAGGCATGGTCATATCACATATATTAAGTCAGCCACTATCTGCAAAAATCAAAGACATACAGATCTAAGAATACTGTAAAAAATGGCATTTTACTTAATGTGACATAAAATTAAACTTGACATTCAGTTTTATAGAAATGAATCTTAAATTGCTTACTCCCATCAGCTATTCCAGGTTTTGTATATAGTAAAGTAATATTAAACTGAGGGTGCTCAGTCATGAAGAATTCAGCATTACTGCCTCACAATGCTTCATACTCCAGTTTGGTTCTCAGCTGAGGTGTCTTCCATGAATACATACAGATTTTTAATGGGTGCTTCACTTTCTTCCCACAACTGAAATATGAACAGGTGACTGTCTAAATTCTCCATGGGGTATGTGTGTTTCCTGTGTTAAACTGACATTATATCTGGGATTGCTTTCTCCCATTTGGACTCTTAGAGGTAATATGACATCAGTGGAATAACCTCTGGGAATGCATAGGCCACATGAAAAACATCACAGGCATGTGTCACAGAGTGCATAAAGCATGTGCCCCAATGTGGCCAGCCATCATAGTTAATGCAGTTCCCCTGGTCAATCTACCTTCATCAGCAGTGGAGAGGTCCATTTTAGAAGGGGGAGGCCATGTCAGACACGTGACACATATTTTGAAGTGGACATTCTTGCCAGTGAGGTGTTAATACCAAGTTCAACCATGGCACAGACCATCTGTCCTCTCAGCATGTGGCTTTCACAAGAGAGGGTACTTCTGTGCATGGGGACTTGCACAGTCTGGGCACATGTCTCATGTTTGCATCCTTGATCTTTTCAACAGATCTCACATAGCACTGAAACATCTGCTGAAGCTGTGTCCAACCAAAAACTCGTATGTCTTCAGTGTCCACATTCACATGTACACCAGTGGAAACAACACACCATCCCTGGCCACTGTGCGACAGTTACCCAAATCCCCAACACGTCTGGCATGCATATCACAAGTCATCGTTCAAACTCACCATCACACACACAAAATTGCCCTCTGATAACACTAGCACTGAGGCTTTCCGCACCTGCTTCTATGATAACAATGCTATGTCCTGCCCTGTGTACTCTGTTACGTATATAACTATGTCTAATGCATAAAGTATCCCGTCTATGCATAGTATAGCACAGAGCTGTAAACCAGATGCTACCACTAAGACGTGCTACTGCATACTTTGACTCTGTCTGTGAAATCATTCCCTGCAGCAGGCTCCTCCTGCAGTGCTGATTCTGGGATTTCCTCTTCCTGAATGTGTCTGCACTTTTGTTACCACATGTGCATAATGATGTTATGTAACACTGCACAGACTGAAAATATTTTATTGCATATGGCAGAGTCGTTCTGTATGGTGACCTCCAGATATTGAATGTGTGCCTTTAGCAGGGCAAACACAAAAGTTTGACAATTACACGAGTCTGCAACAGGGCATAGTTGTCAACAATTTCTGGAGTTTTCCAGTAGGTATCATTAACCACAGCTCCAGATCATATCCAGCATCACCACTAAGCTTCTCCTGCCTGGGCCTCCATATGAGGATGACACAAGTCAACCAGCTCCTGCATGGTGTCCCTGTCTGCAGGGTACAGGTCCTCAATTTCATTGTCATGGACAGCTTATGATAAGCATGGATGGCTACACCATGACTACCCTCAGTGAGTACAGCCTGCTACATTATACATATTTATTAGTGCAATGGCTGTTCTCTCCATAATTTTGTCTGTCTCTCATAACTCAACATTTTAGCTGTAGTCAACAGCTGTGAAGGTAGTGTCTCTCTCTCTCTCTCTCTATCCCAATTTAATAGCATGTGTCTCTGAATCCTTCTGCAATATTGTTTACCCTCACTTGTACTCATGACTGTCCTGATTTTAATATTGTTCCTCGTCGCTATTTCAGCACACTGCCATTTTCATATTTTATAGGACAATAAATTTATTGGATTTAAACACTCACATGCAGTGTGTTTCTGGATGGCCCCCACTCTGAGCATGTTCATTCATTTTGCAGTCACTTATCACATTCTGAAAAAACATTTCAGAATCCAAGGATAATTTTTACAAGCAGATGTTCCTCTGACTTTAGTACAGCTGTCTGTCTAGTTTATCACCCTTCATAATTTGTTTCTACAAATAAAATTTTTACTACCTAAACCCTCTTTTACATCCTGATTGTACATTAAGATTTCCAGTTATTACTAGCCTGCTGTATAGTAAATAAATCAAACCTTAATCTTATACAGATGGTTGTATCTGAGATTATCAATTCATAAACTCATAGGTAATTACTAGACTATCAATCTACTGACCATTATAAGACTAGCCAATAAACCACCTCCAACAGTTCCCCTCTAATCTCAAGGGGAGCAATACAAGATAGACAGAATATGAGGCTGACATCAAATTATGGTTTACTTTGAAGGCGGCAAGGTGCTACTATGCTTGACATGTAGTGTTTTTTTTTTTCCAGATGTAGGACATGCACTAGGATATACATCTATTCCACCAACATGATTTATTTATCTGTTGGTGAAGGTTTAGTTCCTTTAATTAGGTATTTGAGGAAGCTTTGGTTCTGCAAAGAAATAGAAGGCCAAAGACAGTTAGATCTTTCATGCTCAAAAGGGTAGAAACCAATCCCAAGGAAGACTCTATAAGAGGTTGTGTACAGACAGGGGGCTGACAGACTGTCCTGAAGACTCTATAAGAGGTTGTGTACAGACAGGGGGCTGACAGACTGTCCTGATAACTTAAGACTTTTGAGGCCATTAATCACTTTTAGTTAGGAATCTCTAAGGTCTTCGAGGTTTAGCAGTATGTTTAGATAAATACAAATCAAAAGTAATGAATGTAAGTAAAGAGCAGTTAAGCCTTCCTTGGATTTAGAAATATTTTTAGTAATTAAATGAGCAAGACAGATGGCTTTCTTTACTGATTCTGATGGTCAAAAGATAAGAAAATTAAGTGCCTAGATTCATGACAAAATTGTCTGACTGAAGGAGAGTGTCACATTTATAATATGGAAAAATGTTCTGTTTGCCAAAAGTATACTATATTTTTTCATATGTAATTTGAGATCATTGTCCTTGCACCAATTTTTAATATGGCCTAATTTGTGTTGGAGCATATATAAGCATGGGTAGATCAAATACCACCACCCCTTTTACAGTCAACTGCAAACTTAGATGACTATAGGCCAGGAGTGTTTGCCTAAAGGTCAGAGAAAAAGATGTCAGAAGGTGGTCCAACAATGATCCATGGGATTTACAAATGGTAACTTTTTTTTGCTTTCGGAAGTAGCACCTGTGACTCTAACCACATGACTTCTAGCCAGCCAGTTAGCGATCCATCATACAACTTAAGAATTTACTTTTAAATTTACAGGACTGTCAATAACTCCTGCATGAGGGATAGTGTCAAAGCTTTGGCCAGGTCCATATATGCTGTATGTACTATACGACTCCTATTCACTGCTTCAGTGAGTTTTTCAAAGAAATTAATGAGGCCTTCATTTGGCAAAGGTAAACTGATGGAAGCTCCAGGTTTAAGAAATTTTCAATATCCAGACTAATGAGGTCTGAGAAATTATGTTTCATAGCTTTACATATCAGGCTAGTGAGACTAATGGCTCTATAGCATCTATGGGACCTGATAACACCCTGGCTGCATCCTACATTGGCTCCAACATGAATTAGCTACACCACTGGGTACTCTTTTTAATCATAATCTAAGCAATGGCTTCATACCACTGAATTGATAACAGCCACAGTTATTCCCCTGCACAAAGGTGGTACTTCCACTGATCCTGGGAACTATACAACTATTAGCCTGACTAGCCTCATCTGCAAGCACATGGAGCAAATCATCGTAGACCTTAACAACAAAGATGTAGGTAATCTCCAAACACTTGACCCTGCTCAGTTTGGATTTGGCTAAAGGAGATCATGCCTGTTAAACCTGACCCAAAGCCCTGGATGGCATCTGTGCATACAGCCTACATGGACTTAGCCAAGGCATTTGACGCTATCTCCCACTCAAGCATCATTAACAAACTCACCCAACTAGGCATCAACCCATATACTGTTAGATGGGTCACTAACTGGCTCACTGACGGAACTCATATAGTCAAAATAGGGGAATCCACCTCCAACAGCAGACCTGTAACCAGTGGTATTCCACATGGATCAGTCCTGGGACTTCTACTGTTTGGAATCTATTTCTCCAAAGTACAAGGAAAAACTAAAAGTCTGTGGCTGTCAAAGTTTGCTGATGACTGCAAACTGGGAGTGGTTATAGAATCTCCAAACAATGTCAACATCCTACAAGAGGGTCTTACACAAACAAATGATTGGAGCAAAAGTCATGGACTTAAACTCAATGCAAAAAATGTATTATCATTCCTTTGGGTAAAAGTGATGTTCCTGCTAACTACCACATCAATAGCAACACCTTAAGTACACACCAAGTGGTGAGAGGCCTGGGGACACAGGTTGACAGCAACCTTACATTTTACCACATCTCCACAGTGGTAAGAAGGGCATTCTATATTGCTCATCTCATAAGTAAGGCTATTGCCTCCAGAAAAAAAGAAGTTATAACCTCACTGTACTCTTCCCTCATCAGGCCAATAATTAAGTACAATGCCCCTTTTAGTATGTACCTTCCTAAGCACCTGCAGCTATTGGCGAAACCACATAGGCTCTTCACAAGGAAAATTCAAGGTCTTCAGCATCTGTTCTATGGGGATCATCTGAAATCACTGTCACTTGATTCTGTTTCATACAGATTACCCAGAGGTGATCTCTGCCTCGCATACAAGGGAATCTATGACCCTCCATTATTGGAAATGCTGTATATCCATAAGTCAAATGGTGCATGGGTTACTCGTTCTAAAGACCTTAACCTAGTATGAGACATTAATAAAACCTGCTGGAGGGACAGATTTGTTTCCCAGAGGTTACCACACCTTTGAAACAGACTACCACTTCATGTCAAACAGAGCGCCTCATTAGCACTCCAAACCCAATCTGGATGATTGGATGGGTGACCATAAAAACCTGGGTGTTCCACCTGTGTCCCTCAAACAGGGGCAATAGGTGCTGATCATGGAAATAAGGTCAGGAACATGGCTAGGTTTGTAGCGGCCCTAGGGCCATTAGCCTAGTAACTTCCTATGATCCTATAGCTACCAGGACCTATGGTTGGTCCTCAGTTGTATAAAGGCATTATGATGGCTGTTTTCCAGGCTTTGGGAAAATAACCAGCAGAGAGGCATAGATTAAAGAGATAATGCAGGGTTTTATGTAAGCCATATTTGGTACTGATAATCAGACAACCTAGTACGTTATCAGAACCATGAATGAGGTCTTCTTAGCTTCTGATAGGGCTGAGGGCACTTGTTTCATAACATGTAAAGGGGTGCCTGGGACAGCAGAATTTATGAAATAGCTATAACTGTAGGTGAAGTATACTTTGCACAAAATTTGTCATCTAGGATATTACATTCAAGATCCCAGTATCAGTCTCTGAACATAATGTTTTCAAACCAAGCAATTCTACTAGTTTTTTTTTCATGCTTAATCACAGCCTACCATACAGTAAAATGTCTGTTCATTGCTTGTGTAGTATGATAGTTAGCAGAGGAGTAGCTGAGGCAAATTGGAGAAAAAGGTGCCCCAGACACAAAGTACTACAGGGTGCAATTGGCAAATTGGCATTTCAGTGCAATTAGTGGCATTTTGAAATGAGTGCTGGTAATGTATTTTTGGTAATTTTTGGAATTGAAAGGCTAGTGTGGGTTTAGCATAAATTGTCGTTATTCGGTACACTTCAAAAGGAAAGAAGAGCTTTTTTTTTTTTTTTTTTTTTTAAGTCACAGAGATCATTTATTTATTTAACATTTGTTAATTGGAAACATCCGACTTGGAACAAAGCCAATTTTCAGCAGAGGCCTGGGGAGACACACTCTAGATGCATGTCTTTGTAATGTGGGAGGAAACCCACACAAACACAGCAGAGAGGACATGCAAACTCTGCAGAGAAGGCACTCCAGCCGAGAATCGAACCAGAGAACTTCTTGCTGTGAGGTGACAATGCTACCAATGCACCGTCCACATTATCACCCAAAACACTTTTAGCTTATTGTTGCCTTTGTCCATAAATCTTGAGCAAAGGAACTTGATCACCAATATGAGTTCTGTATCTACACCAAAAATAATTTTTTTAATACTTACCCAAACATCAAAATAAAGGAGGCAGTAAACATGTCAGTGGCTACACACTCCTGATTCACAGTTTAAGTTAATGTGGAAGAACACCAAACTAGCCACATACAATGACATTATGTCCAGTATTATCCAAATAATCAACAACAGAGTGTGGGTATCACAGTATTTACCCACTGTCAGTTTTGATCAATCACCCTGGTTTGGCTCTTATGAACAAACCACACCAACCATGAGCAAATCTATTGATATCACACCCATTAATAGATTCTTTAAAAACATAATACATCTATGAATCCTTTCTCCTTTCTAATATTCTCTACTTTTCAGCTATATCAGATCTATGTATCAATTCTCCTTCATACCACTACTCTCATGTCTCTTCATCTATTTCCCCATTTCCCTCCCAACCCTCTCACCTTTACAGTCCTTATTAAAGATTCATGAGTTATTTGTTTTCATTGTACTTTCACTTGTCTGTTTTATCATTTTATGTTTCATTGCATATATGTACTATTTTATGCTCTGAATTGAGCACTTGTCTGTCTTTCTGTATGGTACTTGACACCCAGACTGACCTTGAAATTAGTTCATTTGGGAACACATTCTATCATTTATTAACACATTTAAATAAATAGGCATTAAGCTCTACAGTCTAACTCAAATACCTTATAATGCTACTTCCTTTGAAATCAAATATCCTTATTTGAAAGTACTGCTTAAGCCATATTTGTATTCCTACATATAGAAAAATAACACACTGCATAATGCATAATGCACTATCTGCCAATTTGACTTAATCAAAGACTTTCATAAAAACTGAGACATACTGAAGTGAAACACCTCTCAAACCGTGCTGAAGCTAGTAAACCCCTCCAGACATGGAGGTTCCTTTTATGAGATAAAAACTTTTTGATCTGTGATCCTTTCCTAACTGATTATCCCTGGACTAAGTTAAAAATGCGTTTAACCAATCCTCAAAGTCTAAACAACAGATATTTTTTCATAGGATCACAGGAAGTTACTAGACTATTGTCCCCGAGGCCCTTACAAGCCTAGCTAAGAATTTAGCCTATGTTCCAACAAGTCAGCACCCAATGCCCCTGTCCAGCAGGGACACAGGTGGAATCCCAGGGGTGTATTTTCTGTTCCCCATCCAGTTATCCAGGTTGCACTTAAAAAGGGTTAATGAGGCATTCTGCTTGAGGTGGAGAGGGAGCATATTCCATAGAAGAGGGAGTCTCTGGGACACAAATCTGTCCTGCTAACAAGTCCTATTGATGTCACAGACCAGGCTGAGGTCATGCATGCGAGTTACTTGAGTGGAGCTTGACCTCTAGACATCCAGCAGTTCCATCAAGGTGGGGTCTGAAATTGCTTTGTAGGCTGGACAGAGGTCACCTCTGAGGAGTTTGTATGAGACTGAGTAGAGGGACAGGGCTTTTAGCCTATCAGTGTAGAGTAGATGTTTGAGACCCTGGATTCTCCTGGTGAGGAACCCCTGTGGTCTCTTCAGCTGCTGCATGTGCTTTGTTAGGTACATGCCAAAAGGGGCATTGTACTCAATAATGGGCCTTATAAGGGAAGAATACAAGGGATGTTATGACCTTTTGTCCCCGGATGAGCTACCCTTCCTAATAATGTGGGCCTTGTAGAAAGCTTTCCATACAATGGAGGTAATATGGTGGTCAAAAGTCAGTTTGCTATCAACCTGGGTGCCCAAGTCCCTCACGACTGATTGCATACTTAGGACCTTGTTATTAATGTGATAATTTGTGGGTATGTCACTCTTCCCCAAAGGGGATGGTGATAGATTTTTTTTGTTATTCAGTTTGTGCCAATTTTCCGACACCATTCATTTGTTTGGGTGAGACCTTCTTTGAGGACGTCCACATCACTAGGAGAATGGCTGACAGTACCTAGCTTGCAGTCATCTGCAAACTTGGTCAGCCATAGCACACTGGTTTTGGCCTGCACCTCAGAAAAGTATATTCCAAACAACAGAGACCCCAAAACCAATTCCTGGGGTACACCACCACTAGTTATAGGTCTACTGTTTGTGTTTGCTTCCCCTATTTTGACTAGGTGCATTCTATCAGTGAGCCAGTTTGCTACTGATCTGGTAACATTCTGATTGATGCCTAGTTGAGAGAGTGTCTATTAAACCCGAGTGGGGAATAGTATCTAAGGCTTTGGCCAGATCAAGGTAGGTGGTGTGCACTGTCTTCCACTCGTACATGGCTTTGGAGATTGTCTCAAAGATGTCAACTAAGTTTAACAGGCTGACCTCCCATTGATGAAACCAAACTGTGCAGGATCGAGTGTTTGAAGGCTGCCAATGTCCTTGTTAATGAGGTCCTTGATAATTCATTCCATGGCCTTACAGATCAGGCTAGTTAGGCTGATAGGTCTACAGATTCCTGGACCGGTGGATGCTCCACCTTTGTGCAAAGGGTTGAGTGGCTGTTCTCCACTTAACTGGAATGAGGCTGGTACTCGGGCTTTGGTTGAATAGGGTGCCTAATGATGCTGCAAGTTCTTGCCTGAGTTCATATAAGATGCAGCCTGGGATGTTATTGGGCCCCACAGAGGCTGTATTTTTTTTGCCGTTTTTAATTTCTCCAAGTCTTTTGGGTTTCTAATACCATGACAGGAATGGACCCCATTCCCAAGTCAAAGTACGACTAAAGTTCATGAAATTAGTATTGTTTCACTCTTTGATGTTAGCCAAAAGTGGTCTTCACAGCACCTGCAATGTGCCCAGTAATGGCTCCTTCTACAATTCGTACAGTGTTACATGAATTGGTAACATATCTAAATACAATTGTAAATTATTTTTTTTTTATAAGACCAGTTGCTCCTACTACTAATGGAACTATCTGGGTATCTTTCTTCCACATGGCTCTTGTTTCTGCCTGCAGATCAAGGTATTTTATGACTTTGTCTCTCTCTCTACGCAAGACACTATAGTCACTAGGTGTGGCGATTTCAATGATCAATGCTACTTTTGTATTCTTTTCTTGGACTAATATATCCAGTTTTCTAGCATCTATCTTTTGAACTGTTGGTACTGGGTTATCCCGTGTGATATAAACATCATTTTCTATGATTCTTTGTGGCTCATGTTTCCAGTGTTTTTCAGCCACTTCAATACCATGTTTGCACAGTCTCCAGTTTAACAGTCTCGCCACATTATTACACCTTTCAGTATACAGTCCCTCTGCCATTAGTGCATTGCAACCAGCAACAAGGTATGTGACTGTTTCCAATTCGGTTTTACAAAACCTACATGTCTGTTTCTCCCACATGTTCAATAGACTTTGTAAACCAGCATGTACATAGCCCACTATCTTGGGTTGCCAATATTAACCTTTCATTTCGTTCTTGATCAACATGAGGCTCTTCAAAAAGTTTTCTATACTTGCAACTATATTTATGTTTTTTCCACATTTCTTGCCTTCTCATCTGGTCCTTCACCTTATATTCTTTCTTTTGTTTTTTAGCACATTCAGTTGCTGCCTGGTTTTTATCTACTTCTTACTTGATTTCCATTCCTGCTTGACGTCGATATGCTTCTGCTAAATTAAGCAGAGGTGTCATCTTAGATTTAGTCTCCTCATGTTTCAGAACTTTCACTACATTTGGATCTTGTGAGGTCAGCAGATGTGTGGAGTCCCACGATTGCAGATTTATACATGTAATCAATTTCAAGGAGGCCCATCCCTCTTTCGGAACAGGGAATATTTAATCTTGGTATACACTGATTTTTATAAATCATATAGTGAGCATAAAGCATCCTTTTTGTTTTAATATCCAATATATCCAACACTTGTTGGGGCCAGTCAATCACTCCAAAACTATAAGTTAGGACAGGAAGAACAGATTGATTTATGGCTTGGATCTTGTTTCCTAGATGTCAATGCTGTTTTCAGGATTAATTTAAGTCTTCTAAAGTACACCTTACTGAGCTTTATTCACATTTGTTCATGTTTTATTGCTGATCCTTCATCAATTCCCAAGTATTTATACACTCCCTCTTGCTCAATTTCTTTTATATCACATTCTTGTCCCAAACTGAGGTTTTCCTGGTGCTGCAGTTTTCCTTTTTTAGAGGTTGCTTTTGCACATTTATTAAGACGAAATAACATTCCAATATCATCTGAAAAAGCTTTGACAGCCTCCAGCTGTGCTTTCAGTTCCTCATCTGATGAGCTATACAGTTTTAAATCATCGACAAAGAGAAGACGAGAAGTAATTAGACTTTGTTGCTTTCTAGAAGCCAAATTGTAGCCATGGCCTAAGCTGTTAAGTAAACAGCTTAATGGATTAATGGCAAGGCAAAATAGCAAATGTGGCTGTCACCCTGGAACATCCCCCTTTGGAATTTTATTCCTGGAATAATCTGTCCTTTATCATGGCTTGATTGCAAAGTGATCTGCCACTGTTTCATGGTTACTGTAATTTAATCAATCAGTGTAGGGTGTATCTTGTACATTTTTAATCACTCTTTTATCCATGAATGTGGGATACTATCAAATGCTTTTTTGTAGTCAATCCATGCCATACTTAGATTCTTCCCCTTCTTACAGTTCTCCACTATAACTTTGTTTAACAACAAATGATCCTTTGTTCCATATGACTTTCTTTTATTGCCCTTTTGTTCTACTGCCATAATGGAGTTTTCTTCTAAATGACTATAAACTCTACGGCGTCAATCCCCACATATAGTTTATATGTCAGCAGAAGACAAGTTATTGGTCTATAATTTTTAAGTTAGCTTGCAGGTCCACTCTTAAGAGCATTGTTTATCCTGTTGTTAGCCAGTGCGGTCTCTTTTTAGGGTGTACATATAAATAGTCCATAATCATGGCTATATCCTTGTGCAAAGAAGTTAATACTTTAAGCCAAAAGTTAGGTACTGCATCTGGTCCTGGGATTTTCCAGTTAGAGGGTTTTCTCAACTTTGTTTCAATCTCTCTGGCTGTTATTTCATTCCGTTTCATATCCCGTACCTTTAAACTTCTTATTCTTTCCCCTTATATTTATCTTCATATCTTTTAAGTCTTTCCGCCCGTTTTGAAATATTTAGTTTGTTATCTCCAGTAGTGCATAATAGATCCTGGTCTGTTCTAATATTTTGCTTTTATCAGATCTATCTTTCTTGGTATTTTTGTTGATCTTTTCCCTCTTCTATAATCTTCTAACAATGACACTTCTTGTCTTAGCTGCTTTATAGTTTTCTCTATTCGATATTTCCATGATGGTATTCGATTTCTCCCTTCCTTTCCCTCGCTACCCTATGTTCCTGTGGTAGAACTTTATCAGTTATTAATTTAGCAGCACAGTAATATATTCTGTTTCCTTCTGTTACATCGCATGGGTCTCTATGGACAGCCCTAATTACTGTGTTCATTTGTTTTATCAAGCTTCTGACTTTTGGGGTTTTATTAACCTTCTGCAGTCTATTTCTCTCATTGATCTTGATATATCTATATTTGTCTATTAAATCAAGTGACTATATATTTATTTGAAGCTTGTGACAGTTTTTCCTGCAGAATTTATTTTCTTTCCTCTAATTTCTCTCTTAATCATTTTGTATATATTGTGTCTGGAAATGTTGGGCTTTTTACATAATAGCAACAATACATAATTTCTTTCTCATCTTCAATAGTCCACTGTATCTTCTTTATGACTCTTCTTTGGCCAATTTTTTTTTTTTTTTTTTGCTTTGTTCTTCTACAATGGGGGCATCCTCCCCCTGAGCCTGGCCTAGCCCCCCATTGTAGGGATTTCTGTATTTTGAGGATTCTTACACTGTCATTTTTTCCAGTCCTGGCACCAGTGTGCCTACCAGGATTGGGCACTTTTTTATCCTGGATCTTGTGCACCCAGCTTTTTTTTTTATTTACATCTATCCATGATATATGCTATATAAATATAGTCTACGTATCAGTGTCGTCTTGGTGAGATTTTGTGAAAAACAGGGTCCACCTCGTGAAGGTACTCAACAAGACTTGAGGATCAATTCAATTTCAGCACTATTACTCTTCTTTGCTTGCTGACTTTTCATCTCTCCATCAGGACCCCAATTGTTAAGAGGGCAGTGGTGACTTGCTAGGTGCTGGGATGTCCTGATTTACTGATGGAGGGAGAGAGGGGCAAAGTTTTTGCTGAACCTGTCTGCCACCAGGTTGGCTATATCTACAGCGTTTGTGTATGTGGTGTCCTAGATGGGTCTATATTATATGAACGAAAGTTCATATAAGCGAACGCTCTAATGAGCGAAACTCCCGGACATCGCGGTGCATGTTGTGGGATCGCAATACTGTGAAGACTGGAGTTTTTGCCCTTTCCTCACTGTAGTGCAATCTCAGAGTTGGAATATATATTTAGTGGACAGGGGGTGCAGCCCCCCACAATACTGTTTTCGATGTCCAGGATTTTCACTCATTGAGCATTCATTTATATGAACTTTCATTCTTATAATATAGACCCGTCCTAGACCACCAGTTAAGAGCAGATCTGGGTGCTTCCTTTGAGACTGCAGACACATGTGCAGAAGGTCTTATGAATGTCTTTAGTAAATGGGGTCAGTCTGGACTTGAAGTTTGCTTTGAAGGATTTCACTAGTGCTCTCATTTGCTTGTTCAGGCTAAGGAGAGATTGCTTCCAATTAGGCACCTGATCCTTCTTGGTCCTGGACAGCAATTTTTTTTCCTTTTATTATAGAGTTTATTTATTGCAGATGTCCACCAGACAAGTTTACTCTTCATTGAGGTGGATGATTTTGTCCTGTCAGGTATTCCTGATTCCATGCGGCTATATAAATGTTTGTATAGTACTTTGGTGTAGGTTTGGACATTTGTGCCAGTTCCTATGGAGGGGGAGGGGGTTGTGAAGTTGTTTATACCTTCACTCAAGAGATTGTAATCAGCTTTGCAGAAGATTTTATGTTTGACCCAAGTAAAGGGGGGGGGGGTGTCGGGGGAGATGGTAACTTCAAAAATGACCGCTTTGTGGTCAGATCTTACCAAGGAGGATGACACTGTAGGGATGCTGCAATGATTACTTGTATTGGTTAATACCAAGTCCAAGATATTATCCCCTCTTGTGGGGATGTTGACCAGTTGGTCCAAGGCATTTGCATTGACGAAATCAAGGAATCTCTGGGGATTTTTGTTTTGGCATGAGTAGGTCTTCCAATCTATGGTTGGATAGTTAAAGTTGCCCAGGAATAGGGTAAAGGGTTGAATCTTGATAGGTGGAGAGGGTATCTTGAGTCAAAGTCGGGGGCCTGTATCTAGGTAAGATTTTAATAGGGGTCTTGTCAATGTTTAATGCCATCTGGAGTGTCTCCTGTGTGTCATACTGTTTGACCAGCCTGGTGGAGTGTATATATTTAATATATATTGAAACTCCACCTCCTTTGGCTTTGCTGCCCATGGTTTGGGGTCATAATGTATGACAGGATGAGTAACCTGGTATGGCTGGGATGCTCTCTGCAGCTTTGAACCAGGTTTCTGTGACTGAACAAATGTTAGCATCTTCTAGGGTTAAGAATGCTTGCAATGAGTGCAGTTTTATGTTTATGCTCCTTGCGTTTAGCAGAATGACTTTTAATTTGCGTTATGATGAAATGTTCATGTTGGTAGTTTTAACCTCATGGCATTGCCTAAAAAGGCAGTATGGGGGAGGCATGAGGCTTTGCTAGAATCCTGAAGCCCAAGGCAGACTGATGCAGGCCATCTCTGACAAAGCATCGTGGTCTGTCAGTCTCAGTCTGTCAGGTACTGGATCCTCTTGAAATGACACCAGAAACTAAGCGAATTGTTAAAATTAATCATTTTCTGTTTGTATTGAGGTAACATTCTGTGTGACAGTAGAACGCTGCTTAAGGCTAGAGACATATCTGCCTGGGGCACATAGTCAGCGAGCTTGATCATTTCTCTCTTCATATAGTCCAGGAAGGCAAATCTCAAGTCATTCACGCCAACATGGAGTATGACAGAGTCATAAAAGTACCTTTTGTTGAGAAACTTGAGTGCATGTGAGATATGGCGGACTCTGGCACCTGACAGACAACTAACCGTGACTTTCGCCTTATCCTGTCTGGTGAGGGGCACATCTGTGTGTCTGACAATGGAGTCTCCTATGACTAATATGTCGGCTTTATGGTTAGGCCTTAGTGTCTGTGAGACACAGGTGTGTAAACTATGTGTGGTGTGGTGGGCTGTGAAGTTCGTGCGTGTTTTTGCCTTGGAGGTCTCTTTTGCTTGGATATGTTTTTGTTGAGGACCTCCGCATATGTAGGTGGGGGTGGTGTTTCAGGTGTGGTGTTTGTGTTGACACACTTCTCAGTGCCAGATATACTGGCTTGTGAGGGAGAGTGCATAGACTCTAGGTTCTTAATGTAATTTCATCTCTCACAAATTGTGTTCCTAGGTAATAGTAGTAGAGGGTCATCCATGTACATGAGGCAGTTGCTACACTATCTCAGGATGCCCAAATCAACCATACTGACAGGAGAAACCATAGGAAATTGTCCATCCATACTTGTCAGATATCTGAAGGAGAGAGCCCAGAGAGAGCTAAGGGGCTAAAGGGTGGAAGGTCTAAGATGAGTACTGCTAGGTGATCACACAAGGGCTATTAAGGGAACATTTATAGCTGAAATACTTCACAATGGGTTAAAAACAGTGCAGCTGCAGTGGGCGATATGCAAACAAGCTCAAACGCAGGGTTTAAATACCATAAAAAATAAAAGATGCTAGTAACATGGAAATCTAGCCAATCCTGCTAACCCCTGCTCTCTTTAACAATCAGCTTGCCATAAAGACAACAGGCAAAAACAAACACCTCTGGGTGCATCAAACCTGTATCCAGACTATGCTACTCAAGGGTTAGGAACACAGTAAAACTCACAGAAAAGCATTTAACCACTTACAGACAAAAGCAGAACTCAAAGAATGAAAAAAAATACAGTTAAATAGTAATGAATTGCAGTAAAATACAGTTAAATAGTAATGAATTGCAGTAAAATACAGTTAAATAGTAATGAATTGCAGTAAAATGCAGTTAAACAGTAATGAATTGCAGTAAATAGCAATGAAATAGCTAGAAAGTGATGACATGCAGTTAATCACTTAATTGCTTTAAAACAGTGCAAATGTGATAAATTAGCTATAAGGCATAGATACAAATGATAGCCAAGTGTAGATGCAATAAAATAAGTGACAATCAATGAAAAAGCACATAGATTGGTTTTGCAGCCTCAGGAATTCTGTAAAAAACATCCCAGAGATGATGCATCTCAGCAGAGCTTGGTTCTTTACTCCTCCCTCACATTTTCCTTAGTCAACTACCCTGTCCCAAACAAAAGAATGCACAATACATCCAGAACATTAAATGCAATGAAAGAAAAATCTCACTTCTTCCTTCTCAGCTTTTGTAACTCTGCACAATAATTCTTGCAAAGAAAAAGTTAGAGTTAGAGGCCAACATGTGCCCACAAGTGATGCTGCAGATGTCTTTTCAATCCTGCAGTAACTTTGACAACCATCACCTTTTACTAGCATCATCACACCCCAGTAATCTCAAGAAAATTACATGCGGTTGCTAAGATTAACTGAGCGAAAGACACTTAAACCCCATCCACTGCTGGATTGTAAGAGGGGCAATCTAGATAGCCATGCATGTCCCACAGCCAGCCACTCAGTATTTACATTTTTTTTGAAGTTTTCATTGTATTCATAGGAAATACAAGACTATTTGACCAGAGTCTGTTCGTGCCTTCCCAACAACCACCCTCAGGCTCTACCAAGCTTTTCAGGGAGGGCAAGGGCTACAAGTTCTGCTGTACATTTTAAGGTACCCGTCCAGTTGTCTAAGTTATGCTTGAAGGCAGCCACACTGCTTGACATGTAAGAGAAGTCTATTCCAGGACAAGGAGAGACACGGGGTGATGAACCTCTCTCTCTCTTTCTCCATTTAGTTTTATTTATTCCATGATGGAAAGTCAGCTCTCTTGTTTTTGTTCTTGCTCTGACACATCAAGAAAAAGGACAACTGAGATAAGGGGATCCCTGAAGGCATACAAAGCAAGACATAGGTTTCCCCTCAAAAATGTATTTATTCAGCACTGCTAACTCATTTTATTTAGCTTATGTGCTGAGCATAATACCTGACAGTTATTTAATTTTAAGGTTATAATACCACTCAGCCATCCAGTATTTCCAGGTAAATCCTAAATTGTAACTCAAAACAACAGAATGCTGAGTGACCCCTTTAAATTACAAACTTCAACAACTGGACAGTTAAGAGGTATGTACAGTTTGAACTTTGACCCTCACTCCACATCACCAGATCAATCTGCAAATGCAGCCAAAAACTGCATCATTAGTGTATTGCATGCCTGTATAACAGGCTTTTTTATATTTAGCTTTTTTTCCATTTGACTCATTCTGTTTCCAGACACAAACTTTAGGGGAAGGTGAGTTATTTTGGGCTTGAGTTGGCAATCAAAAATTTCTTAGCTGATTGTTATGATTGTTTTCATCAACTATGCACCAAGGATTGCAAGGTGCAGAAAGTTTAAAATGTCAGCATTAGTGGGAGTACCAGTTGAGCTGCAGAAGTGAGACTGGAAAACTGGGAGAAGTTATTTGCACAAAGTGAATAAGACTGTGGTCACTGACTATAAGGGAGACGGTTTGATTGCAATGGGACAGCATCATTTAAATTGTGTTTTGTTAATCTTTTTGTTAGCACCACCGTACACACTGTAAAGTACACTAAGAATTGAGGCAAAGGACTGCTTTTCTTTTTTATTTTGTTTTTCAAACCTTAAAACCTACTAACTAGTTTTCCGTGCACAGTCTGCAAAGCAACACTGTTTTCTTTTCTTTGTTTTGCAGCTTCCCAGTTATTGTTGATCTAGTCTAACCTGTGAGTGAGTCTCAATCAGAGGTGGCATATTTGAGGAATGCAGTCACTAAATAGTGGTAAATGTTTGAGTTTCAGACTTGCCACCTCACAGCAAGAGGTTCTCCAGTTCGATCCTCGGCTGGGGTGCCTTCTGTGTGGAGTCTGTGTGTCCTCCCACATCCCAAAGACATGCTGTAGGTGGATTGGACACTCTAAATTGGCCCTAGGTGTGAGTGTGTCCATGTGTGTGCCTTCTGTGGAAGGTTGGGCGCCAGGCTGGCAACTCGACACTGTAAAACTCCATTGCCAATCATGAGCAGACAAGGTGATCCGCTGTGGTGACCCCTAACTGGGAAAAGCCGAAAGAAGAAGAAGATTTGAGTTTCAGACTTTATATCTTTTAGAAAATGCATGCTAATGCAAAAACTTTTTTTTATCCAGTGTTTGTGTATATAAGGTTAACATTTAAAATCTGTTTTTGAATCTAATTGGGCCTTAGTCATAATTATTGCTGGGCTTTGTCTTGCACTAAGAGACTGAGAGATATTTTAATCATAATCAGATGTGGGGTACGTATCAAAATGGCTGCTAACTGCTTGGTGGGAATGGGGCTGTTGGTGAAAGTAACTTACTCTCTCGCCTTTTGCTCAGTTTAAACAATCTGGCTTTATAGAACTAGTATGGATTTCTTGTAATAAGCTGGAATATTTTTCCTCTGGCTAAAGTTTATGTGAAATAAAGTCGAAAGTTGAAACTCTCCCTAATTTCATATTATGTCTCTGATTTTACCTCACATTTACGGTTTGGGCCTCATAAAATTTATGGGTTTTTTTTCAGATCATTTGAGGATTGCAATTGAAAAGAAAAACTTCAGTTTTCAGACTTCATATCCTAGTATTTAAAGTTTATCACTGATTTGGGGCCTTTGTTCTTCATTATGTTTTGGCTTTGCCCTTGATTCTTACACTAAGTGGTTGAGCGGTATTATTTTGTATCACAGACAGATGAGATGTACACAACAACGTGACTGTAACTAATAGGTGGGGGTTGGGGCCCATTTGTGGGTGAAAGTGATCGACCTTGTGGTCATTTACTTATTTAATCATCTTACTATGTAGAACTAGTGTGCACTTGTGAGACGTTATTTGGACTACTTCTGCCTACTGTTTATGTGAAACAAAGCTTCACAGAATGACCCTTATTTTTATCTTATATTTCTGGTTTCTTCCTCTTAACATGTATATTTTTCTGGCACGTCACTGATAATTGAATTCACTATGTATTTATTATTTATTTATTTATTTTACATTTGTTAACCGGGCTAGTCTGACTGGATATATTTCCATTTTCAGCAGAGGCCCGGGGAGAAAAGCTCCACATATGGACATAAGAGATTTATAATGAGTACAAATAACAAGTTACAAATAACAAGTTACAGACTTGTAACACTTCAACCAATGCATCTTGATTACAAAAAGAAGGCAACTGGAAAAACTATACATTTGAATTTCAGACGTCATATCCTTATCCTTCAGAAATGCATGCTAATGCAAAAACATGTTACTCTCAGGCTTTGCTTCTCATTATTTGTTGGCTCTGTTCCTGATTCTTGTTCAAAGAGGTTGAAAGGCATTGTTTTTGTCATAACCCAGAGAGATGTCCACACAACTAAGTGGCTATACCTGCTAAGTGGGAGTGGGGTCAGTCAGTCTGTTTGTGGATGAAAGAATCTTACTCCACTGTAAAGTCTTAACTTTAACAGACTGACTTTGCTGGACTATTGTACATTTGTATGAAATAAGTTGAAATACTTGGAGCCCCTGATTGTATGTGTGGAAACAAGGGACACTTGTGTTCAGTGGGCTTAACCAGTTAAATGCATAACATTAAAAAATTATACTAATTATTGTATTCATGTTTATTAATTTTTCCTCAGAATCAAACATCTGAGATGCACACAGTCAATAACTGGGGCTATAGCTGATGGCTGAATCAAATGTCATGATCAAGTTAAATAATCACTACTGTGGCTTTGCAGTACTGCTATGCATATATGGAAAACAACTTAAAATACTTTGCTGTGGTCATTTGTTTATCACAGTCAGATTATGACATGCTCTCCAATTACAACCAACTTATATATTTGAGACATAAATGCCAATAAATGCATTTCAAGAGCAAAGCTTGAGAGGTGAATGTTGGCATCCATGTTGAAAACACAAGGGCATGATTCGTGAGACCTAATCATAATATTTGCAGTGCATGGAGCTTTATAATGATTTATGTACTACCTGTTACAGAGGTTGAAGAGTAAAGTATTTTCTTGGCTTTCAAAGACACAGCCAAATCAATCAAATATCACACAATTCTCATACTTGTAGTGTAGTAATCTCTTGGTTACAGATCTCAAGTGAAGTTAACTGTTTGGCTCAAAAATGCTCCTGCCTTACTTGCTGTCTGTGTACTAACATTACAGTGGGAGGGAGTATGTGCCTACACTGTGAATTAATACTGAATGTCCTGATGTACAGGAGTTTTAAATACTGCATATAATATGTTTTATAAATGTGTCTGAGCTTAACATGATGCAAACACTACAAATGTATATAGTCTTGGGTGTTACATAGTACAGTTTTACTACTAGCTCATTCTAATGCATGTAAGTCATACTTTTCTCCTTGGAACTCCTTTGAAAAAGGGCTGTGCCTAATTGGAATATCCTAGTAAACAAAGGCAAATAAAGAAATAAAAATGCTTAGAGCTGCAAAACAGAAAGTAGAAACAAAGTGCCACTCTGAAAAATGAACATCTTTAAAAGTGGCTAGACATTTGTTCTCCCATACTTGTTCTTTTTAAGTGGAGCAGAGCAAAGTATCTAACAGGTTTCAAAGAGTTTTACTTCTGCTGTTCTTTGCCAGCTGACAGTGTTAGTTGTTAATCCTTTCTGCAGGAGCCAAATATTAACATCAGTAAGGGGTGCTTAACAAAAGCTTACTGAACACCTTTTAACATGAGAAAGGTGCCTTTCTCACATCAGAAAGATTCTCTCTTTCTCGTTTTCTGTGTGTAATGACAGTTTTCCATGCATGATATCTGAAACATGCACATTGTTACGCGGCAGTAATTGATGAGTAGAGACACTGGTGAATTATAATGAAGGCAGTCTGAATGGCACTTTATGGTCTAAAACAAACAGGAAGCTAAATCCAAAAGAATATGGACATATATGCACAATCAAAAAAAGTTTGTTTATTGGGGGGAGGGGACTGTTGTTTGAAATCCATTCAGGGCCCAAGGTATGCTAAATAGTCACTGAACCCATCTGTCAATAAATTAATTGAAAAATGCAAGTGCATCATCAATGTGCATGTCCTCTATCCCTATTGCTTTTCTTTCTCAAAAATAAGCATCATTTAAAGCCTTATCATAAACCAATTTAGTACTTTAAGCACAGGAAGCAAGAACTAAAATGTGGCACATGCCATCTTCAATCATTCCAACTTCCTCTGGCACCAAAGCACTTCTAAATATAATGCTGTGACATGATTAAAAATAAAAATTAAGTTATAGATGTGGCAAATTATTTTCAAGTGTGCTATCCTTACTGGGAATATGAATGATCTTCTACTTTGTGGAATGCAAGGCTAGCTGTTACTCACTCATCATGACCTACTAAGCCTTAAGTTGTGGCACTGAACACATTACTAGACCTTTGATTATCTGACATAAATGCCATCTGTCAATTCTTCAGATTACTACCCTTCTTGTTCTGAAGCTGTAAATCACTTCTCCTTACATAATCTCTTATGCCAAAAGTATGCATATGTCAAAGCCCCACTGTCTAAAAGGAGCTCAATAATAGTGCACAAAGTATTATAACACAAATTTAAATTCTTTCCCATACTCACTGAAATGTGACACAGTTTGCCAATCCCCATCATCATACTATAAGCTAAAAATCTCTCAAAACTATAATAACAATGAACTACCTAACTGCAAAAATAATCAAAGCAACCAGTTTAATTACAAATGTACCAGCCACTGGGGATGCACAAGCCAGTGCATTTCTTCATGCCGGTCCCAAGCCTGGATAAATGGGGAGGGCTATGTCAGGTAGGGCATCTGGTTTAAAACCTCTGCCAAACAACATATGCGGACAACAATACAGATTTCCATACTGGATCGGTCGAGGCTCGGGTTATCAACGACCGGTACCAGTACTGTTAGCCAACAGGGTGCTGGTGGAAATTGGGCTATTGTTGGCTGAAAGAGAAGAAGAGGGGGAAGGCATGCCCGAAAGCAGAAAGAGAGGAGGAAGGTTAGGAGTGTAGTAGTGAGGGTAGGAACTTTGAAAGTTGACAGTATGACTGGTATAGTGAGAGAGCTAGCTGATATGATGGCGAGAAAAAAGGTTGATATATTGTGTTTTCAAGAGACCAGATGAAAGGGGAGTAAGGCCAGGTGTATAGGAGGTAGGTTCAAATTGTTCTATCATGGTGTGAATGGGAGGAGAAATGGGGTAGGGGTTATCCTGAAGGAAGGGTATGCCTAGAGTGTTTTGGAGGTGAAAAGAGTGTTGGATAGATTGATGTTTATGAACCTGGAAATTGATGGTATAATGATGAATTGCAAGTTGGGTGTGTGATGGATGAGAAAAAAAATTTTTTTGGAGTGAGTTGGATGAAGTGGTGGTGAGTATACCCAAGGGTGAGACTGGTGATTGGAGTGGACTTCAATGGGAATGTTGTTGAAGGGAACAGAGGGGATGAGGAAGTGATGGGCATGTATGGTGTTAAGGAGAGGATTGCAGAAGGTTAGATGGTAGTGGATTTTGTGAAAAGGATGGACATGGCTGTGGTGAATACGTATTTTAAGAATAGGGAGGAGCATAGGGTGACATACAAGAGTGAAGGAAGATGCACACAGGTGGATTATATGCTATGCCCGAGGGGCAGTATGAAGGAGATTGGAGACTGTAAAGTGGTGACAAGGGAAAGTGTAGTTAGGCAGCATAGAGTGGTGGACTGTAGGATGATGGTGATCAAGAAGAGGAGGATGAGTCTGAGGGCAGCACCAAGGATCAAATGGTGGAAGTTGAAAAAGGATGATTGTGAGGTGGGGTTCAGGGAAGAGTTAAAACAGGCACTGGGGGCAGTGAAGAGTTACCAAATGGCTGGGTAACTACAGCAGAGATGGTAAGGGAGACAGCGAGAAAGGTGCTTGGTGTGACATCTGGACAGAGGAAGGACAAGGAGACCTGGTGGTGGAATGAGGAAGTACAGGAGAGTATACAGAAGAAGAGGCTGGTGAAGAAGTAGTGGAATTGTCATAGAGATGAAGAAAGGAGACAGGAGTATAAGGAGATGAGGAGCATGACAAAGAGAGAGGTGGTGAAGGCTAAGGATAAGGCATATGGAGAGTTGTATGAAAGGTTGGACACTAAAGAGGGAGAAAAGGAACTGTACCGATTGACTAGACAGAAGGACCAAGCTGGGAAAGACATGCAGCAGATAAGGGTGATGAAGGATAGTGAGGGAAACATAGTCACAAGCAAGGAGAGTGTGTTGAGCAGATGGAAAGAGTACTTTGAAGTGCTGATGAATGAAGAGAATGAGAGAGATAGAAAAGGTCGGATGATATGGGGAAAGTGAATCAGGAAGTGAAACAGATTATCAAGGAAGAAGTAAGGACAGCTATGAAGAGGATGAAGAATGGAAAGGCTGTTGGTCCAGATGACATACCAGTGGAAGCATGTTGGTGTTTAGCAGAAATGGCAGTAGAGTTTTTAACCAGATTGTTTAATGAAATCTTGGAAAGTCAGAGGATGCCTGAGGAGTGGAGAAAAAGTGTTTTGGTACCTATTTTTAAGAATAAGGGTGATGTGCAGAGCTGTAGTAACTACAGAGGGATAAAACTGATCAGTCACAGCTTTAAGTTATGGCAAAGAGTAGTGGAAGCAAGGTCAAGAAGGGAGTTGATGATTAGTGATCAGCAGTATGGTTTCATGCCTGGAAAGAGCACTACAGATACATTTGCTCTGAGAGTGTTGATGGAGAAATATAGAGAAGGTCAGGAGGAGTTGCATTGTGTCTTTGTGGACTTGGTAAAAGCATATGATAGGGTGCCTAAAGAGGAGTTGTGGTATTGTATGAGGAAGTCAGGAGTGGCAGAGAAGTACGTAAGTGTGGTACAGGATATGTACGAGGGTAGTGTGACAGTGGTGAAGTCTGCAGTAGGAGTGACAGATTCATTTAAGGTGGAGGTGAGATTACATCAAGGATCAACTCTGAGCCCTTTCTTATTTGCAATGGTGATGGACAGGTTGACAGACTAGATCAGACAGGAGGACAGGTTGACAGACTAGATCAGACAGGAGGCCCCATGGACTATGGCATTTGCAGATGACATTGTGATCTGTAGTGAGAGTAGGGACCAGGTTGAGGAGACCCTGGATAGGTGGAGATATGCTCTAGAGAGGAGAGGAATGAAGGTCATCAGGACTAAGACAGAATATATGTGTGTGAATGAGACGGAGGATAGAGGAATGGTGAGGATGCAGAGAGTAGAGCTGATGAAGGTGGATGTGTTTAAGTACTTGGAATCAACAGTTCAGAGTAATGGTGAGTGTGGAAGAGAGGTGAAGAAGAGAGTACAGGCAGGGTGGAATGGGTGGAGAAGAGTGTCAGGAGTGATTTGTGACAGATGGGTACCAGTAAGAGTGAAAGGGAAGGTCTGCAAGAGGGTAGTGAGACCAGCTATGTTGTATGGGTTGGAGACGGTGGCATTGACAAAAAGGCAGGAGTCAGAGCTGGAAGTGGCAGAGTTAAAGATGTTAAGATTTGCACTGCGTGTGACAAGGATGGACAGGATTAGGAATCAGTATAGTAGAGGGTCAGCTCAGGTTGGACGGTTTGGAGACAAAGTCAAAGAGGCAAGATTGCATTGGTTTGGACATGTGCTGAGAAGGGATGCTGGGTATATTGGGAAAAGGATGCTAAGGATGGAGCTGCCGGAAAAGAGGAAGGCCTAAGATAAGGTTTATGGATGTGGTGAGAGAGGACATGCAGGTGGTTGGTGTGTCAGAGCAAGATGCAGAGGACAGGAAGAAATGGAAACAGATGATCCTCTGTGGCGACCCCTAATGGGAACAGCCAAAAGAGAAGGCAACCAACAGTTTATTGTGTCACACAACACATCTGATAACTTCCCCGCTGAATGTTTTATATCATCCAATTTAATATCCCCAAAATTTAACACCCTGATTGGCCTCACCATGATATTGTGAGTAACACAAATCTCAATATCTAAACCAGGGTCTTCGAAATCCTTCATAGCAGTCTAAGCTAATCTACCTACCAGTAACCCCTGCCAAATCATCTATAGCCATGAATTAAACATCTCTAAGCACACAGTAACTACACAACACATTGGCATACAATGAACACAATCCATTAATGATACAGCCTAAGAACTACATTTTTATCACATCACAGGCAACATCTGAAAAAGTAACCTTAACTATTTATAGATCCTTAAACTTTTAAATCAAACTTACCACAATAGTTACAGAAGCATATATCACTCCCCTGTCCTCCCTAGTAATGCAGGTCATTAATAAACATGTCCATCATGTCTGTTACATCAAAAGTGAACCTAAAATTATCTATGTCCATTAATTCAAAATAACCAGCAGTGACATGTTACTAACCAACCTCTTTTTCCAACATTTCCTTAACCAACACCTCCAATGTATCATCCCTCCCTGACACTAACTTAAGATGAAGAACCACCCTTAAAACCTTCAACCCTTCCACTACAAAAATCAAGTCTGTAGTGGCCATTTCAGCAAGACTGATATATCAAACAGATGTATATGAAACTGGTAGAAATTTAACTCTGAGGATTGACAACCTCAGGGCTACTTATGTTACTGAGGAAGTGATACAGGTGAAACACTTGCATGGGCAATGTGGAGGCTTTACCTTCTAACAGGATAATTTTTATCAAAAGCCTATTTAATATATTGGTCTTGATAAGGAGAGCTTTGATATGGTAGTCTAGAAATAAACCACTACTGACATACCTATCCCTTTAACTCTCCTATATCTGAATAATTACTACCCATCAGTTAATATCTTTAATCACTGACCATCAACATTTATCAAGATAAACATTTTTCCAGTTGACAAAAACCTCCACAAACCACACAATTATGTCAGAAATGTGCTGTTTACCTAAATAAATGTTTTTGCTTCAAAAAAGGCAGCATGTTATAATTCATGCAATTCAGTCCTGTTGTATTATCTTCTAGTCAAACCAATATACCTCATTCCTAGCTTCCCAACACTGTTACCAACCAAGTATCGAAGTGACTGTATGACAAGTCCCATTTGGATACCATATTTGTTTTTCATTTCTAAAACTATTGTTTTAATTTAACTAGAATCCCTTTTACATATATGCATACAAATGTTCATCCTTTTTCCAGCAGAAGAATACAAACAGTCTAGGCAGGCAAATTGCTGCAGACAACACTCTGTGGCAATTCCTGTTCCATTTGTGTTTTATCCATTCAAACTGGCCAAGCCCACTTTTTGCCTTTTTTGAGAACATCTGCAGTACTACTCTGGAAGTTAATTTTACCTGTCTTTCACCTTTTTGTGTAGCAGTATCCACTTATATCAAGGGTATATATGGATTCCATTAGATAAAATCCACTCACTTTCCTTCCAGCTTAGCCCTTTCTTCAACTTTCTTTCAATGATCTATGTATACAAATCATCCTGTACCTTTTTCCCCTTGCTTTAGGTGAGAACAGTACCAACCACTTCCATCTTTCTTTTTTTTCCAACAACTTATTTGATTTTACACCCAAAGACTGACAACCAGAGCAATTCAGACATGAAGAAAACAAAATAATCAACTATTAACTATATACAATCATCCATAACAAAATCAGCTAAATTATACACACACCATTAGTATTTATCTAATAAAACTTGCAGTTTCTGACAGGATAATGTTTTATTAGTTATATTAGATATTCTGATGAAATTGTTTTGCATTTCTTTTTTACAAACACACTTAGCTATTCTTATAAAATAAGTGAATAAGATTTCTTGCTTATTCTTCCAGTTCAATGTTATTATTGTCCTATCAATGGCCAGAAATGACCAAAGAAGAGGTATCTGATGTTTAAGAATTACATTTGGAATATGAACATTAAATAATAGCAAGGAATCAGTAATTTGACAATTATCTGACCACAAAGCCTTGGCAAAATATCATTCCAAAATTGTGAAATAACTCTACACTCAATGAACATATGAATCCAGTTAGCTTCCAAAGTTTCATCACATCTCCAACATTTCATTACATTTAGAAATAATTGTGGCTTTATAGGAAGTAAAAAAAAAACTTCTATGAAGAAATTTCCAAGTGAAGAACTTTCAATATAGAGATGTGGTGCTATTCATAGACATTAATAACGGTTTCTTATTATCAGCTGACATGGGTTCTTTATTAAGCTTTGTAGAATAATCCAAAAAGGCTAAATCAAAGGATAAAATTTCATCACATAAGATTTTGTACATAGGAGAAATATGCAATTTATGTTCAATATTCACTGAGATACTACACAAAGAGTTGTAACAGTGTTGGTATAGAGTCTGTATCTTGAGTTTATTGATAGTCTCACTTTACATTCAATGAACTGTCATAAAGATTGCAAGGATAACCAGTTATCTTGTTTAATGTTCCATCTAGCTAAAATAAATTTTATTGATTGGATTTTGTCTTTATCTAGGAATTAGTACCAAAATTTTAAATTATTGTCTTTAAGATTTAACACTTTACTAATATTAAAAGACTCTAAACAGTGTGGAGTGTAAGCAATGGGAAATATAAGAAAAAAATAATTGTTTAATACTGTAGTTACTTTATATTACACTTCTGATGGTACAAAAGATTTGATTTATACCACAGGTGAAATATTAAATTTCTTGTTTATATATATATATATATATATATATATATATATATATATATATATATATACACACACACACATCACAAACTATCCAATATATTTTACTAATACCTAATTAAGGATTTATTTGTGTTTCACTACTTCTGTTAGATGTTATATATACTTCATGTAACTGTTTCCAGCTTGAAACATAGGTAGAGGTTAGCCACTGTAATAATGTTAATAATAATGGATTTTGAATACAATTCAATGTTAGGAAATCCAATCCTATTACTATCCCAAGCTCTAGCATGCCATTTGACAGCTATCCTTGGCTTTTGAGGAAACCAAAGAAACTTAAGTAATAAGGCATTTATTTCCATAAAGAATTTTTGGGAGGGTTAAAATTAGGTAGGGATTGCGTAAAGAATAAAGTTTTGGTAAAATAAGCATTTTTTATCAAAGTCAGTCTATCCTCCATAGAGAAAAACGTTTCGTTCCATTTAATAGTTAAATTAGTGATTACTTTTAATAAAGTGGCATAATTTAGAAGGACCGTCGCTTTCCAGGTGGATTTTAAGGTAATTCCTAAACATTGCAATGTATTTTCCCAACTAAAAGTTTTATAATCTTGTAAATTTCTATTAACATTTTTATTAACTAATATAGTTTCAGTTTTGTTTTGATTAAATTTTATACCTGAGACGACTTCAAAAAAACGAATTGATTTTGTGATGTATTGTAAAGAAGAATCTATATTTCCACTTGTTAAAAGAATATCATCTGCAAATAACTGAATTTTAGGGCAGTATTTGCTGTTTAAAGAAACTCCTTTTTATATTGATTTCATTTCTTATACAAGTGGCAAATGGTTCTATTGACAGAGCAAATAATAAGGGTGACAGAGGACAGCCTTGTTTAGTGCCTTTTAAAATTTTAAATGATGTCGCTAAACATGACCCAATTTTAACATAAGGTTGGAAATCATTGTATAACTTTAGTATTAGATTCACAAAATCGGGGGGAAAATGATATCCTTTAAACATTTTGAGCAGATAAGACCAGCTAATAGAGTTAACGACTTTATCAATAGCTAAACTAATGATAGTAAGCTGATTTTTGGTTTTGTTCACATTCTCAATCAAAGGCAATAATTTAATAATATTGTCTTGTACTTTCCTATGTAGAATGAAACCTGTTTGATCATAATCTGTTAAACTGGGTAGTATATTATTTAACCTCCTTTCCAAAATAGACAAAGATTTTATAATAAATATGAAATATAATATTTAGCAAAGAGATAGAACAATAAGATGAACACATAACTGCAAATCTTTACCTTGTTTTAAAATAGGGGAAACGACAGAATATTTCTAAGAAGAGGGGACCTTTTAATCATGTTTAACTGTAGAGAATGTATTTAAGTGTCATAACCAGTAAGATTTTATACATTTCTGGGATTATCCCATCTAATCCAGGGGCTTTGTTATTTTTTTAATTCTTAATTTGATCTTTCAGCTCTATTAGTGATATTGGCTTATCTAGTATCTTATTTTGTTGCTTTGATAATTTGCTAATGATATTGTTTTGTAGAAATGTATCTGTTATAATATTCTCTAAAGATGGAATGCTGTCAATCAGTTTGTAATATGTTTTGAATGCTTCTACTATACCATTTAAAGCCTCTGCTGAAAATGGACATATATGCAGTCGGACTATCCTGGTCAACAAATGTAAAATAAATAAAAATAAATATACCCTTTAAATCAGTTGTTTTTTTCATGGAATTATTAACTATGCATTTGATTTCATAGATATGATTTAAATTATTGATTTGTTTGGTTCTACTGGCCAGCTTATGTAATCTTTTAGGATTTACAGAATAGGACTGTAACTTGAGTCCTTCTAGGTTTAAGGCAAATTTGTGATTTAATATTTCTAAATATTTTTGATTTAGGTTTGATAGTTCCATATGTGCATGCCTGTCACGGGGTTTTAATTTTGATTTTAAGCTATTTTAGTTTGCAACTCTAATAGTTCCCTATCCCATTCTTTTCTTTTTAAAAGATACCAATTCTTGATTCTACCATACAAAAAGCCTTCAATGCGCCCCATAGTATCATATCTGTTACCTCACACCATTGTTATTAATCTCCACAAATGCATTCCCTTCAGTTAAAAAAAAAAGTCTTTAAACCCTTTAATTTTTATTATATATGCTGGGATTCTCTGCCAAAATATTAGCTCATCATTTCTCACAGTAAGATTAAAAAGAAAGGTCATTATGGTCTGACAGTGGACATGACATTATTAAAACTTTATTTTTGAATAAGAACTGTTTGAAATAAAGACCTTATGTTTGTTTGGGTTCCAAATTTAAATAATGAGTATAATTAAGTGAGCTTGTGAACTGTAGATCATACATATCACAAAGATTCATTGAAGAGAGAAAATTATTCAGTTTTTTGTATTATGTTATTTTAAATGTATTAACTCTGGAAGTGTCCCTATCTGCTAATAGACAATTAAAATCCCCAGCCATAATAATTTCACCCCTAGCATGTAAAGCAATCGTATCAAGATATTTATTCACAAATCTAGTTCCCATTCCAGGCATCCAATAGGAATTAGCTAAGGTATAGCATTTCTTGTTGATTTCTAGCACTATCATATACAACATTCCGTCCTTATCAGAGAATGTATTTAAAATCTGTGGCATATTGGGAGAATTTTTCCATACTATAAGAGTACCTCTTCTTTTATTTTTGTAACAAGAGTCAGTAAGTATAATATAACCATTAAAGGATAATTTATCTAAATCTTTTTTTCAATAAGTCTCTTGCAGAAAGATTAGCTGTGCTTTCTGCATTTTAATAAACTTAAGCAAACCAGCTCTTTTTGCATTATTTATACCATTAAGTGACAGACACTTGTAAGCTAACATATGAGTAAGTTATATTTAAAACATATGTAATATAATTTTTTATATAGTAACTTGAAATATCTTCTAGAGTACTTTATCATGGATGAAACGAACAATTTAACTATCAACGTCTGAAACAAATTTCTGTATAAAGAAACATACATGGAACAAAATGTTCCTGGTTTGATTAAATTATTAATCAAACCACCAACAATCCATATCTCACACTCCAAATTATTTTCAGCTACTGCCTTGTATGCAGAATGTTAGTATCAACAATACAATTGTAACTGTATAGTAACCCAATATAAATAAGCTTTAAATTTATATGTTTGCTTCTTCTTCTTCTTTCGGCTTTTCCTAGTTAGAGGTCACCACAGTGGATCATCTGTCCACTCATGATTGGCAGTGGAGTTTTTACAGTGTTGAGTTGCTAGCCTAGTTGCTAGTGCCCAACCTTCCACAGAAGGCACACACACACCTAGGGCCAATTTAGTGTCCAATCCACCTACTGCATGTCTTTGGGATGTGGGAGGAAACCGGAGCACCCGGAGGAAACCCACTTGACCACAGGGAGGACATGCAGACTCCGCAGGCACCCCAGCCGAGAATCGAACCAGAGAACCTCTTGCTGTGAGGCAGTAATGCTAGCCACTGCACCACCATGGCCACCCAAATTTATATGTTTACTAAACATCTTAAAATCTGATTAAATAAAATATGCACTTAACTACTGAGTATAATGTGAACATCTAATAGAGAGATCAAATATTAACTGTGCATTTTACATATATGCATCTAAAGCATGATTAATTGTACTTACAAAGTATTTGATTAGTGGCCTCTGTGTTTCTGATATTTCTATTCAGCTGCACCACTAGATAGAATGGGGTGTGTAAAAGAAAAATAGTCTCAAATTGGTAGATTCCTTTTACAAAATGCCATGAATCAGAGTTAGTCTGATTAATCAACACCATTATGTAGTGCATAACAAAGATTACAGAACTTAAATAGAGATTGAGAAATGGGACCTTCCCATATTCCAATAACAGCCACCTTAGTATATATTCAAGAACATAGAGACAAACTCTTTTATGATTATCGCCTCTTGGCCTTCCAATCCAAAAGAGATCTTGTTCTGTTTGATCATTTCCATCCATACAAGACAAACAACAAACTAAATATCTAGGCCAAACAGCCAATGGATACATTCCTAATCTAATGAACCCCTTCTTGTAAATCAAGCTTCCACTACAAATCCAACATTATTATGACATATTAGCATCATCTCATGGTGTACCGGATGATAGGTGGGGCAATCTTAAATTCCCCTCCCAGGAAAGTCTAACTCATCAGTTTTTTCATAAGTTCAATTGGCTAGACTTCACAATGTTTTTTGGTCTAATTAACATATATCAATAAAAATTTACTATTCAACAGGCTTCTTTGATATAAGCTGACTCCAAATGTCAAAAAAGCAAATCTGTGGCATTTAATAAGAGTCAAGATATAGCGGTGTTTCCTTAATGTTTGGGCATATTCAATGAGTAAGAAATTACTTCATATTCTGTACAGACAAGTATAAAGCTAGACCAAAGCCTCTACTCCAGATATTATGATAGTTCGCCAATACAGATGAAAAAAGGGGGGACTCGTATTCAAAGAAATCACAGTAAAGACTTTAGGTATCATCACCACAACAATGTGGTTATCTGGAAGGGGGGAAAACAAGTCTACTTTGAGGTCAGAGTTAACTTAAAAAGATGTGTACAATCTGACTCTTATGTACATGTCTAACATCTCTCTCAATGTGGCAGTCTTCAAAATAAATATCTAAGATACAGCTACTGCACCCCATCTTCTTCCTGAAGTCCAGCTGAGTCCATTACCCTCCTTCTTAGTCACTAGCTCCCTAAAACTATGTCACCATTTGAAAAACCCTCTTTTTCTCACTGTGATCTGACTGTCCCAAATCTGATCCTAATTCAAAACCTATCTTATTTGTTAAGCACTACTGCACTGTAATCTTATATCCATTTTTAAAAATACCTACAGTTCAGCACAAAGAATTGGGTCCTGTGCCACTATCAAGCTGCATATTTTAGTTCTGAAGTTTATTACATCAGGTATCATTTTTATTAAGTGACGCCAGACAAATTAACTACAAAATGTCCCAGGTCACTTCTGAAATGAATGTAATTTCCTTATTGATTTAACTGATTTTAATTCACACTCTGATATACACATATGCATATAAAGTTTTATAAACTACTAAACAAACCATGCTGCTAGACAACGTTAAAGGTGTATGAACAATTTGCCCAAATATATTTTCAGGATTAACTATATAATTCACTCAAACAGCTATATCCTCTCATATCTAATGGCTTTGTAATGTCACAACCCTGATAAAATATGTATGTTCTGCATTCTTGGGTATTTGCTACAACAAACAAAATATAAAAAAGTCAGTCTAAATATATGATGACAGAATACATGTGAATGTTTTCTGGACCAAGAGCTATGGTAAATAGTACAGTCAGCAAAGAGCTCTGAAAAATCTTTCCTAAGAAGTTAAAATGTTTATGCATAGTCTTTACATCGGTGCTGCGATGCATTATAATTCATAAAAATAATTAAAACAGCACTTCTTTAGCTTTTATTATTACTAAAAAGTATACACATAACTAACAGCAGTTGAGAACATATATTTATGTATACTTTTAAATGCTCAAGCATGTGATTAATTTTAAGTGGCGAAACATCAGTTAATTAACTTCACATGATATTTAAATTGCTTTCTATTGTATGGCATTTGTCTGATGAAGCGATATTGACTATTGTGAAAGCGCTCACATTTTTTCTTTGTGTTTATGCAATAAACGTTGTTGGTTCGTGGAAATTTTGGTGAGCTTATTTCTTTTTTGATTACTCCTCTTCTGCACCTCTCTGTACCCTGAAGCCATTTTTCATTATATTTTCTGCAAGGCACATAAGATGTTTTGAACTAAAAAAGGGGTTGAGCTGACTTTATGGGAGCATCGGATGACATGTAAATCAACAGAGGCGATGTCATCACCGTGAAGTCCATAAAACCATCAATAAAGACTTTTTATATATTTTAACACTATAAAACATTACTTATTGCTCAGAATCATGTGACAAAGAGAGCAATGTATAAAACATGATAAATCAGCAACAAATATACTACAAAGACATCACCCATAAGCAAATGACAGTGAAAAACACTACCATGTCTATCTTTCTCTAATAATAAAGCATTTCAATCAAGGGATCAAGCTGAATGCAGCATTAATAAGATAAAAAGGGGACTCTGAAATAAAAAAAATAAAAAAAAAGAGATATGCACTTCTCCACAACACTCAACCAAATAAAAATTACAGGTACATCCACATCCAAGCATATTAATAATTTTAGTTAAATCACCAAGACCACATTTATAATTATAAGCACCCTTACAAACCAAGTATTAGTGTATGACCCTACCATTCACACACATGAAGGTAATCCATTTATAACACATCAGCACATAGATAATATTAATAGATTCTTAGATATACTGAGAGAAAGAGACCACATACTACAAACACATAAGAGATAGGCAAAAAATGTTTAGATAGAAGAACAGAATGAATGAGAGCTACATAGGAACAAAAAAACAGGAGATAAAACAAGAAAAAGATAGAGAGAGAAAAGAATAAAAAAAAATCACTATTTATCTCATTACATTTTCCCAGGGGTAGAATTATTTTTCCTTTAGTTTTTTATTAGCTCCTTCTTTAGCAGTCCATCCATTTTTTGTTGCATTTCTCTTCAGACTTTGTGCAGTCCCAGTCCATGTCCTCAATGTCCGATAATAGTTTTTTTCTTTTGAACAAAATCCATAGCTTCTTGCAAAGAACTGAAGATCTTTTCACCATCAGGCAAATATATTTTAATCTTGGCAGGAAATAACACGAGCTTTTATGTTGGATTTTTTTAAAGGAATACATTCTTTCCTTCTAGCAATAACAGAGGTATAAACATTATGAAAACAAATGTTTTTTTCCATTAATTTTGACAGAAGGATTTGACCAGGCAGATTTTAATACCAAGTCCTTGTCTTGAGTAGACAAAAATCTAACTATTATGGATCTGGGAGTGGAAGAATTACCAATTAAAGCTGGTTTTGACAGAGACCAATGGGCTCCTTCAATTCCAATTAAAAGACATTCAGATATGTTTAGTGCTGTATCGTAACCAGTTATTTAAGAATTATATCATGCTGCTTCCCTCTTCTTTTTCTGGTACCCCATAAATTCTTATATTATTCCTCCTTGATCTACCTCTCAAAATCTTCCACTTTTTCTAGTAATTTGTCATTCTGCTTTCAGAAGAAATTCATTCTTTCACACTCAATCTGCCACCAATGCCATTCACTCCTCCTTCAACAGAGGAAATTTGTTCAGAATGTTTTTTCATTACCTCATTGAGTAGATCCAGTTGTTTACTGCTGTCTTGTTTTATCTTATCAATTTTATTTTCCAGTTTGTCCATTCTGATTGAGAGTTCCTGAATATTTCTAATTATGGATTGTAGTTCCTTATTCACTATACTCTCCTGGTATGAGTTCCTTGAGTTACTTATTTCTATATCATACCTCTCAACCTGGAAACATCAAAAATCTGGACAAGGCCCATGAAAAATAGGTACAAATCTGTGCGCTGATTAACATATAATTTGCATACATAATTAAGTAGCCCCACCCACTCCGATGGAATTGGTGGATACCAACTTTCAAATGAAAACTGAAGGACAGACAACCAAAATATGGCACTAGAGTCCCCCTCTGCAGCCATTCCAATGTCCCATTACCTGGCTATTTCACCCCATTTACCATAAACACTAATGTGCGCATACTGCTTTACTTCTACAATGATTATTTGGATTTTTTGCATTTTACAGCACAACAATGCACAAACACTAATAGACATCTGGTAAACAAAGCAATACTGTCGCACAATGAAAACAGACTTGGCATTAAAACATCTCTGCCCTTGAAACTCACATTCATTTAAATAGCATTGAAACCCACACCACATCCAAAGAAAATGCAACTGGCCAGTGGTGGATAAAGATTACCTTTTGGCTGTTTTCAAATCATTGGCTCCTTGCACACAAAATGAGAAACATATATGTGTTCTTTTCTTTGATACACCTTCCTGACTTTATCAAATTATATTCCTTGTATAATAAAGCACACTTGTTAGAGCACATTTTAAATTTGTTTGAACATTTTTTCCCAGTAAACTGCACTGTAGGCAATGGAACAAAATGCATGAACCAATAATGACAAAACTGCCCATTTCAGAAAATTTCCATCATAAAAGTCTACTTCCACACCCACACTATAAATAGAATGACAGTAGTGTAAGCCATAGGCATCTTGCACAGCTTCTCGCACTTATTTTCAATTTCATTTTTTTTTTGGGGGGGACAAAAGGTCAAAAACCAGTGCACATTTTAAACATTGCTTGTACAATTTTGTAAAGTTGCTAAAATAAAATGTTGTGTTACCATCATGAATTTCACTGGCAAGTCTTGAACCCAGGACCCTATGTACTACAGTCAGAGCAACATACCACTATGCCAAATCAGCAGCTTCCTGAAAAATAGGAAGACTGAAACTTAATGGCTATCATTTAGTGAATTAATTTCTCACTTCTCATCATAGCTGTCAACCTATTAGCACAAAAAACCTGGACAAACAAAGCCAATAATGGGGAAATACAAATTCAGTTATCACTATAGCTCTCAACTCTTAGCACAAAAAACCTGGGCAAAGCTCACAAGTAGTGGTGGCTAGGGACTTTAGGCTCTTTTTACCCTGTACTGAAGGTACAGGGTTTGAGCCAGAGTACAATTGATGATATCAGCTCTAACAGCATGGAAATTAAAAAACAAAAGAAAAAAATCGGAAATGAAGGGGTGCCACTCAGGAATTGTGGCACCCATTCATTTTAACCCCAAAACTCAGTAAAAACTGAGTAATTTGGTATGGTCTGCATCACTTGTAGAAGAACATTTGACAGGAAAAGTAAAAAAAGGATGTACCAAAACTAAATTTGAAAAATAACAAAAGGACAGATAATAATGTTTCTTCTGGGAAGTAGTTGAGTAATTTTTTTCGAAAGAAAAATAAAATTTCCTGTCAGAATAATAAAAAATAGGCAGAGCTAAAATTCTGAGTTGTTAGTTGTTTGGCATCTTGGCCACGCCCGCCATAGTTCTATCTTTCCATGTCTCAGTCTTTCTAGCCCTTAATCCATTTGTGTTATCTTTAATATTCTCCTTTAAAATGATGCCGCTTTCAGTGCAAAGCCTCCAAACCTGCTTTAATTTCTCTCAGTGGCTCAATCCTGTCAATTACTCCCAGTTACTTCACTTCTGTCAACCGGTGTTCTGCTGACCTCCCATCCCCCTTTAGCTTGTGTACTATCTTTAGTTTGTCCTTTCAGAAGAGCAATATATTGTACTCACTGTGGTTAGAAGTGGGCTAATACTGTTGGTTTAAGTTGACATCCTCCTCAAATGCATTTTGATATTATTCAGAATTCCCCATTGTTTGCCTTAGATTCGTATCCTCTACAAATTGCTGTCCAAATTCAGTGTCAATTTTGACATGTACCTCTTAAATAACACAGGATGTAAATCCAAGCCCTCTGTTATATCACTTATCGCCTTTTTCTTTTAAATAGTTGTTCAATCACAATGTCTCTCAGTGCTTTATCCTCAAGATGATTTTTCCATCCATTTATTTAACTTTGCATTTAACTGAGCCACCATCAAAATCAATTACAAGGATGGGATTGTCATTAGAATAAACCTGAAAAGAAAATCAAAATAAAAAAAACAACAGATAGATAAGGAAAACAAGAATAACCACTACCAATTGAAAAAAAGCCATTAATGGGAAAACAAACACAATTCTAGGTATTTGTTTTCAGTTCAAGCTATCTAAAAGAATAATAAAACTATAGAACTCAAAAAACTATTATTTTCAAAAGACTACTGAAATACATAAACAGTTAAATTAAATTATTCCAAGAAAGAGATTAAAATATATCTAATAATTAGAGTAGAAAGTCACAAATGACATACTGCACTCACAGAAACATACTTTTCTTTTGCATATCAGAAAAGCTGAAATGCTTATTTCTTTTAAGGAGCATGTGGATAGATGGAGAGATACAGGCAAATTTCAGCTAGAGTTTGTGGATTCTATGTTCTATGTAGGCCTTTAAACCAGAACACATGTATGAATTCATATGACCCTATGGTTCTATGATTTGCTTTCTTTAATAACCACACAAGAACCTTTTCCAGTCAAGATGTGGACACAAAGTCAAAAGACCAAAGCTGTAATTTGTTAATTAGCATACTATGTAAAACTTGACTTCAGTTATATTCAGAGTATTTTAACAATGTTTTTTCTGAATTATAGTTTTTTATTTTAAATTATTTATGTGCTCAAATTCCTGAAAGACATTTCATTATTTAAAATCATGTCACTTACATAAGGTGATGCCTTAACAAACATTATATTCTGCATGCACCACCTGGCAATAAGACATGCAGTCACCTTCTTCATCTTTCAAGCCATTCTGCATGCCCCTTTTTCTTTTCCCCCCATGTTTTCCCATTTTAAAACTTCCATTTTTTATCATGTGCTTCTTATTTCAAATTTAACACTATAGTCATATATTGAACTGTGACATTCATCTCCATTTCACCCTGTATCAACTTTCTATCTCTGTGTCATTCTTTTTAAGAGTGCATATTTTTCCAGGACTTAGCCAGATCCTTGTCATCTAGTTTGTCATCTGACCAAGCCTCATGGTTTGACATGCCCTCACTTCCACCCCTGTGATATCTGTCTCTTTATACCTGCTTCAATCACTAACATTTTCATTCATTCTTCTGTCATTACTCAACACAAGGAAAAGACCTTCTTCCTCCTTCACATAGACTATCTTTCAAACTTTCAGGATTTTGCTTCATATCAATTTAATCTCCTTACATGCATATTACATATGCAACTGATCCACTCCACTCTGCATACACTTTCAACCACACCTGCAACAAATATCCAATGGCCACCAGCCTCCATGTCTCACATTTACAGGTGTTCTATACCACCTGTGCAAGAACCTTCTGTGTACACACAAATGCACATCCCCTACTGGGTGCTATGCAGCACCCTTCCTAGCCAATATCCACGCTTCTTCTCAAAAGTCGTCTTCCCTCACTTTTTACTTTCCTGTACCCACCTCATTGTTTTTCATTAGTCCTTCTTTCACTTAAACTTTTCTGTTGATTTGTAAATCACATCTGTCTTCCCATTCTTTATTATCCACCAATCCCTCAGGTTATGCAGTCTTCCATTCCCTCTGAAGATCATTTATATTTATCTTCAGGTAATTCTTTCTTAATTCCTTCCAATAAACCCAGACAAAATAATCAATCCTCTCTACATATATTGTCCACTCCTCACTCATTCTAAATTTCCACTATTCTTCCATCTTGCTTTTAATAAGGACATCCCTCATCCTTTCCAAGCAAAGTTGACACCACCTCAGGATTTTGGTTTTGCATGCCCAACTTCTACCCTGTTTGTAGCCTTTTCAATACAGACAAGCAGTCTCTCTCTCTCTCTCTCTCTGCTTTCCCACTTTCTCCTGCTTCAGACTTAATCCATCTGAAACCAGTATTCTCTAACATCCTTAATATTTGCACTATATATATATATATATATATATATATATATATATATATATATATAAATAATCAATAGCTGTAGACATCATCCTTTCTTGATGCCTGCATCCTGACACACAAATCTACTACATTCTTTCTCTATATATATATATATTGATATATTTTCCTTCAGGCTTATACTCGTGTCTTCCTTGGACAGTACATATTGAAAAATAAATGCTCTAACAAATTTAACTGTTCCTCTCAAAGAATTTAATTCACTAGACTACCTGGCTTATATTCTCATCACTTTCTCTTTCACCTCCTCCTACTTTTTCTGATGAATAACATTTACTGAGTTATACACCTTCACTCCCAGCTAGTTACCCTTCCTTTTACCCCTCATTGCATTTAACTATTACCAATTTCTTAATTTGAAACTTCTACCCCTTCTTTACTCCAAATCTTCCAAGAATATCCAAAATCACAGGTAACAATCTTTCTACATTCACTGACAAAAAATTTATCATCAAAACATGCTTACCCCAGACTCACACTTTCAATCAACCTCACCTGTAATTCTTGTATCCGACACTGTATTTCTGTGAGAAACTAAGGAATAATGGCTAGCCCTGCATTGGTTATCTCAGTGGAATCACCCTTTCATATTGTCTCTTGCTTAACCAGTGTCCTTCACTCATGTTTTTTGTTTTATACCTTCATCACATTCAGCCACATTCCATTGCCCACTACCTGCCTCACTAACTGAAAGAGTTTCCAGCTTATACTATCAAAAAACTTTTTAATATCCATTGACATAAACCCAGCACTACACTACTCTTTTTGAAGTGTGGCCTGATTAACAAAATTAATCAAGGTTCAATAATGGCTTTATTCCAGGCTTAAGTCCCCCTTCTCTATTATATCTTGCAAAAACTGTTCCAAGTACCTTTTGAGCTTGAACTAACCTATCTTGTTTGGTTAGAGATTGGCCTTACCCATCTCATGGTTGACAACTACATATTATACCTAATGAGAATAACTGGGATCATTCCATAGATAATTTGAGGGGACCCATGCATGGCATAAAGCATTTAGGAGTTGGCTGTGTCCATTAGTAGTACAGGGGGCAGTCCTGGGGTACATCATTTGTTTCCCATCCAAAAATCCAAATTGTGCTTGAATACGGAGTTCTGTAAGTGATATAAGCCTAAAAATAACACCACCTTCTGGAATTAACACATTGTACATGTTTCTCCATTCTCCACTGTGGAAAAACAGTGCACTATGTCTGTCACAGACTTGTGCTCCAACCCCCCCCCCAAAAAAAAAAAGAAAACAGTCAAGTAAATTACTCCTTTCTAAGCGTAGTCAGTTCCAGCAGTTGCCTGAGCTAACATTAAAACTTAGGCTGCCTGGGTCAAGGTTAGGGCTTTATCTTTTATGCCAACAGAGCTCTCTATATATTTTTTTAATATGAAAAAGTGATGCATATGGTACATGTGAACAGAAGCAGCTCTGAAGAACTGGCTGCTGTCAGGCTCCCTCAATGACAAACATCATATCAACAGAAGTTTGCTCTGTTGTGCTTCTTAATATTACCTAGGTTTTCTTCATGAAATATGACCCACTTACATTATGGCATTAAGAAACTCTTAACCCTTTATTGTTATTTGACCAGATTTTGTTTGATTTATCAACAATGTATATCAGGGGCTGCAATCTCACCATCTGATGCTTTAACTTCCTACATAACTTCATAGTTTCATAGTTTCATAGTATAGTACTAGGCTATCTGCCCTGGGGCATTTGTAAGCCTAGCCATAGTGATGTGGCTTTTGCCACCCCATGAAATGGTACAAAAAATGTACAGAATACATTTAGAATACTGTGCCTCTGTCTAGTAGTGACACAATGAAGGTCCCCTTATATAATAGAATTAGTTTACTGTGCCCCTGTCTAGCAGTGACACAGATGTGACCCCTGGGGTAAACTTACGATCTCCCATCCACTCATCAAGATTTCTCTTGAAGAGAGTCAGTGAGGGGCTCTGCCTAATATGAACTGGGATCTTGTTCCAAAGCATGGGAAGCCTCTGGGTTATGAATCTATCCCTCCAGCATTTCCTATTCATACTTGTGCTGAGGTTTAAGTCTTTAGCTCTCGTAGTCCTGATGGATTTGGATTTTTTGAGGTGGAGCATGCCCATCAGATCCTGATTGGACATGGCCTTGTACGTCAGGCAGAGATCACCTCTGAGCAGGTGGTATGCTACTGAATAGAGCTGAAGTTTCTTTAGTCTGGCAGAATAAGACACATGTTGGAGACCCTTGATCCTCTTGGTGAGGTACTTTTGTGGTCTCTCCAGCTGTTGCAAATGCCGGGTGAGATACATACCAAATGGGGCATTGTACTCATTCATGGGTCTGATGAGGGAGGAGTATAGGGGTACAATGACATCCTTGGATCTGGATGTGAATCCCTTCATGATGACGTGTGCAAGGTAGAATGTTTTTCTAACCACTTTGGCAACGTGGGTGTCAAATGAGAGGTCGCTGTCGACTTGGGTCCCTAGGTCTCTGATTACTTTTTCCGTACTCAGTGGGTTGCTGTCTATGTGATAATTTGTGGGTACTTTGTTTTTCCCAAAGGGGATGACTATACATTTTTTGGCATTTAATTTAAGGCCGTGACTCCGGCACCAGTTGTCCATTTCTGTGAGGCCTTTTTGTAGGATGTATGTGTCTGCTGGTGTATCGACTATGGTGCCTAGTTTGCAGTCATCTGCAAACTTTGTCAGCCACAGCCCTCCCATGTTTGCTTTAACATCTGAGAAATAAATGCCGAACAAGAGGGGTCCCAGGACAGATACCTGTGGGACACCACTTGTGACTGGCTTTGAGTCTGACATTGCTCCAGCAATTTTAACTTTATGGGTTCTGTCCTTTAGCCAGTTTGCAACCCATCTAGTGACATAAGGGTTTATGTTTAAGCTGTTCAGCTTATCTATGATGCCTGAGTGGGGTATTGTGTCGAAGGCCTTAGCCAAGTCCAGGTAGGCTGTATGGACTGCTTTGCCCTCATCAATGGCTCTAGTGACTGTTTCGAAAAAGTCAACCAGGTTCAAAAGGCAGGATCTGCCCTTTACAAAGCCGAACTGGGTGGGGTCAAGTGTCTGTAGGTCCCCTATGTCTCTGTTTATGAGTTCCATAATGATTCTTTCCATAGCTTTGCAGACCAGGCTGGTTAAGCTTATGGGGTGGTAGTTTCCAGGGTCTGTAGAGGCACCCCCTTTGTGAAGAGGGACCACTGTTGCTGAACGCCAGTGGTCAGGTACATATCCTGAAGTAAGGCTAAGGTTAAATAGCATTTTTATGTGTGGGTTTAGCTCCTCTTGGAGTTCACGTAACACGCAACCCGGGATACCGTCAGGTCGCATTGATGCTGTGTTTTTAGCTTTGTTTAGGGCGGTTCTCACTTGGACATCTGAGATGACAGAGAGATTACATTCAACTGGGATAAGTATTTCTTCTTTTGGGGGTGAGGGAGGGGAGAAATTTGCACTGAACCTGTCAGCCAGAATGTTGGCAATATCTGTGGGTTCAGTGTATTTTTTGTTATTGTGAACCAACTCTGAGCATATCTGAGGGTTTCCGCCCAGGTTTCTAACATAGCTGAAGAAGGCTTTGTGGTTATCTTTAGTGTCCTTAGTGATTTTTCTCTCAAAGTTGGCCTTGGATGTTTTTATGAGAGAATGTAGTTTTCTGCTAATGTTGATCAGAGATGTCTTCCCTTCATGGGATTTTGCTCTGACGTGCAGTAGCTTCCTTCTTTTGTTATACAATTTGTTAATGGCTGAGGTCCACCAGACAGGATGCTTGCCTTTAGTGGAGAGGGACTTGGATTTATTTGGGATTGCATGATCCATGCATTCTTGGAGATGTCCATAGAAAGCATTTGTGAAGGATTCGGCATTGTGGGATGTGGTATCCACTGGCACAGTGGGCTTAAAGGATACCATCTCAGTCTTAAGAAGAGTGAAGTCTGCTTTTGAGAAGTTTTTCACTGTGATCTTTTGTGCTGGGGGTGGAGGTGGGATATGTATATCCAGGGTGATTAGTTTGTGGTCAGATCTCACTAGTGAGGGGTATACTTCCGGTGTGGAGCATTTTGTCCCCATGTTTGTGATGATCAGTTCTAGTATATTATCTCCCCTAGTGGGAGAGGTGACTAGTTGTTCTAGTGCATTTGAATTTATGAATTCCAGGAACCTTTGGGCTAGGGTATTAGGGCTAGAATAATGTACCCAATCTATGTTTGGGTAGTTGAAGTCTCCCAGTATGATGGTATTTTGTGATACATTCATATCCTCCAATGTCTTCAGGAAGGCTGAGTGGGGTTCTTGAGATTGGGAGGGTGGTCTGTAACATGCTACCAGTTGTATAGCAGTTTTGCCTATGGTTAGTTGCACCTGTATGGTCTCTGATGCTTCATGTTTTGCTACTAACCTGGAGGTGTGGGTGTCCTTGATGAATATGGACACTCCCTCTCCCTTTGTGGTTCGGCCCGGGTTTTGGGGCCGAAAAGCATGATACGAGCCTGGTAGCGCTGGGGTGCTCTCAGGAGCCTTGAACCAGGTTTCAGTTACTGCACAGACGTCAATGTTCTCCATGCTGAGGAGTGCATCAAGTGCCTGCATCTTGAGATTTAGGCTTCTGGCATTGAGCAGCATTACCCTTAGTTTTTTTCCATTTTTGTTTTCTAAGGAGGTGGGTTTGTCTTTTGAGCCTTGCCTAAAAAAGGCACTATGGGGGTGGCAAGAGCCTTAGCCAATACCCGGAAGCCCAGTGGTGACAGGTGTAAGCCATCGCTTGCGAAGCAGCGTGGCTTGTCCAACATGTCATCCCAGGCAGACAGACATTGGATCCCCTTAGAATGACACCAGTACTTGAGCCAATTATTACAGCTGATCATCTTGTCTTTGTATTGTGGTAAAATTCTTGGTGTGGGCAAGATGCTGCTCAGGGTCAGGGTCATACCAGCCTGGGCTACATAATCGGAGAGCTCCTCTATGTCTCTTTTCATGTAGTCCAGGGAGGTATGTCTCAGGTCATTCACACCAGCATGGACAATGACGGAGTCATATTTGTACTTGCTTTGGAGTGACTTGAGTGCATGTGTTATGTGGCAGATCCTAGCTCCCGATAGACAGCTCACAGTCACCCTCTCCTTGTTCAGCCTGGTCAGCAGGACATCAACGTGTCTGACTATAGAGTCGCCTATTACTAGTGTATCAGGCATGGTGTTTGGCCTTAAGGGCTGTAATTGGTTGACACACTGATTTATTGAAGTATGTGTTGCATGTGTTTTGTTTTGAGGTGGTGGATTTTTGGATGTCTGCTTTGGGAGCCTCTGTTGTTTTGGTAAGTTTTTTATTAGAGCCTCCGAGTATGTCTTTGTGTTTTTATGTGTTTGGTTTGCAGTTATGGTAGGTCTATGTGGGACTGGGATTGTTGTGTGTGTGGTTACCATCTCCTCCTGTCTGGTCATGCCAGCCCTGAGTTGAGAGAGTTCAGCCTCCAGTTTGGCTATATAGTTGCATCTCTCACATGTATTTGTGTTTGTTGGGAGGAGGAGAGGGTTGTCTGTGTACATGAGACAATTGTAGCATTGTCTCAAGATACCCAGATTGACCAGCTGAACTGGAGAGGACGCCAGTAATCTACCACTCGACATGCTAGAACAGTATAAGGGAGTGCTGTACCTTTAAGGGAAGTGGATATTCACAGGGGTGGTAAGTAGATGTAGTGCTTTACTTAGTACGAGAGTGCTTACTTAGTACAGAAGTATTGAGAACAAGTGCTAGGCTTATAATATAGTGAGTAGTCTGATTATACTAAGAGTAGAGCTTCCTTAAGGGAAAATTTGAAGAGTAGACCTGGCAGAGCCAGAAGTTGTTTAACTGGTGCTGCGCTATGCGCACAACCGCGCAAAGCCGTGCAAATGCGGATTTTAAACAGTGAACTACAAAAGAGCTAGAAATTGTCCAAAACAACCAATTACTACAGCTTCTTGTGCTGAGGTCACTTCCTACAGGGACAGGTAGCCTGCTCAAGGCTCCCCACTCCCACTGGTGAGCAAAGAAACTTCCTTCTATCCAAGTAAGGTAATGGACAACACAGGAACTACACCACAGCCCAGAATACAGCAATGCTTGTAAACTGGTCTAAACTAGTCAAGAAGAGGCGGGAAAACAAGGATTATTTTTTTGGGGTTTTTTTGTTTTTCTGATAGAAACACACAGAAAATGCAGAAACAGTGATAAAGCAGTTACACAGGCTAGCACACTTTAGTGGGCAGCCTCAACAGTTAAATTAAACAAACAAACTTTCGATCAAATTCGACTAAAATGTAACTAAGTGCAGATTTTAAAATAATGCAGCAAACAGTTAAAAAACAGTTCAAGCTAGTTCAGGGTAAGCTACAGAAGCTATTCCAAGTGAAAAAAAAGCAAAGATACTTAAATCCAGAAAGTAGTCGCCTTCCCGACTAATTCACCCATCCCTTAGCACAATTCATAAAATCCATAAAATGTAGCTAAGCTATACCTCAACATTCTGTCTCCCATATATCACCTATTATCTCCCCCTCTGTACCTTGCCTCATTTTTTGTCTCACCTTCTTTCTTAAATCCATATTCGCCCCTTATACTCACACTTAATCACTAAAACTTTTTTTTTCAGCTAAACTATTTCTAGGTTTCTCAGCATCAACTCCAACCCTCATGATATCCTTTCTCTCTTTATTGCATTACCTACTTCTCCCATTATCCAGGTAGCAACATAAATCATCCTACTGTTCCAAAAGACTTTTGGATGAAGGGAAACCTCCACCTACATCTCTCTACCAGGAAGCATGCAAAATACTTCTAGCCATCTGTTGAGATTATTCAACCTAACCTATTGCTTAACTACCCCATCACAACTGAGTTCTGACTACTCCTCCTACCTTGGATTTCTACAACAGAATATGAAGCACCTTCAAGTCCTTTTCTCAATATCTCTACCTTCAGTTATGACTATTTCCTCTGCTATGATCCCTCAGTTTCTGCTATTTCCCTTAATTACAATTCCAGCAGCATTTATTTGATCTTCGTAGGTTCATAGATTCATAGTTTGGTACTAGGCTATCGGCCCTAGGGCCTATACAAGCCTAGCCATAACAATTCCCTGGCTATTTCTTCCCACAGTATTTACTTCCCTGGACTCCTGTCTAGCAGGGCAACTGACGTGATCCCTGGGGTGAATTTCCTATCTCCCATCCAATCATCAAGGTTCCTTTTGGAGAGGGCCAAAGAGGCACTCTGCTTGACATGTATGGACAGTCTATTCCAGAGTCTGGGGAGTCTCTGGGTCAGGAACCTATCCCTCCAGCATGTTTTGTTTATTGTGATGACAAGGTTTAGATCCCTGGAGCATGTCTCTCTTGGGATTTCTTTAGGTGTAGCATGTCCAACAGCTTTGGGTTTGACATGGCCTTGTATGTTAAGCAGAGATCACCTCTGAGTAGGCAATATGCGACAGAGTATAGGTGGAGTTTTTTTTAGATGGTCAGTCATTCATTGCTGGGATAATGAAAAAATGTTGTTAATCTCATGTTCTTTGCCCATGTTCAATATTTTGTATTACAGGAGACTATTTTATCTTACAAAAGTAACCTCTTCATTGTTGGGCCATTCACTGGACTAAGCTTCCTGTAGTAGCATAGAATAACAGATACTTATATGACAAACAATTTAGGATCCCTGAAGATTTCAGCCTGAAAAATAATTGTCATTTTGTAAAATTTCACATTTTAACAAATCTCTAGACATTTAAACACACCTGCAAGTATTCAGCCGCTATATGTCTACATCAAAAAGTGCATGGGAAAGAGCAATCACCTAATGGTATGCTACTTAGAGGAAATGCAAGTTGAGGAAGTTAGGGGATGGCCTCTGCAATCAAGTCCATTGCACATCCCCCCTCCGGGACTCTGATGTGTATGTGCAGAGGGTCAGGGCTCCTTTGATGGTTGCCTGAATGGTCAACTGGAAACTGATTCGATCCATTAATCAGCAAGATAGTGAAAGCAAAAAAATAACTAAATAAATAAAATAAACATAGGTAGTTGAAGCACAGTCCTCTGGAAACAGATGTCTGAAGGAGTTCAATGTACAGATAAAAGATCACCTAGTGTGTGCTTAGATGAAGCTCTTAAGAGAGAAGGAGCAGGTAGACATGAAACAAAGATCAGCAGCAGGAGTTGTGAACTCATGGACATTTGCCTAACCCGCATGAGTTTAGTACAGGAAAAAACTCAAGCAGAAAGGCCCCAGTCAGTACTAAGTTATTTCCTCCGTATAAAAAAGGGATAATTTTGACATTTTATTCAGCCATTTGAAAGTGCAGGAAGTCATAACTAAATCAGTTTGATGGCAATGTAGAAGGTGAATCAACAATGCATGACTGAGTCACATGTTCTGGGACTGCCTATTGATTACAGTGATATTTGTGAAATAACTGAATGGGAATTAGATCTTTATTTGGAATATTCCCAGAAACTGAAAGTCCATAACTTGTGGGACTAGATGGAGAAGAGTAGTCTGGGGGGAGGCAAAGATATTCATCTTAGGAAGATCAAGTAAATGTGTCATTCCTCAATGACGGAACAGAGAAAGTAAGTGATGAGACCAACACAGGGATAAAAAATATCTTAGTATGTGTCAGAGTGGCTGCAACTCAGGTGATCAGAAGACAAAAAATAAGGTAGAGGGCAGATTAGTAAAAGTGTTTAGCATGAATGAAGATCAGGGAGTTGGGAAATGTGGGTTGGTTTTGTGGTCTTTATTTGGCATTTTACATCTGTAAGATAATTATATGTTGCATCCCGCTATGATTATTTTCTGATAATGTTTTGCTTAATGTTGAATACTTCAAGTTGCTCTAAGGTAAACACAAAATCCAAGAGGCGCCAAGGTAAAATACAAAGACTTCAAGTTGATAATGTTTATAGATTGTGTATGCTTCTGGCTTGCACACCTGTTGAAATCTAATTTACTGTGTGTTAGAGAATGGGTAAACTGTACATCAGCACCCTGATCGGAGAATGAACGTTCTCCAGTAGGGCATTAACGTACAAGTAATGCCTGCTAAAAAAATGAGTCTGATGCTTCAAGGCAGCATATCAAGCTGCTGTGGAGCTCGAACTGAAAAATCCCAGTGGCCCCCATTATTTTACCCTTGTTAAGCAGCGCTTCTGCTGTTTAGTGAGTGTAAAGTATATATTAAAAAAAAACTGAACAACAAAAGTGTGCGTATGTATGCATGCACTGTATGAGAGTGAAAGTGAGAATAATCAAGCCATTTTACACTCACTAAGCAGAGTTTTTACTGTTTAGTGAGTGTAAAATCTAAATACAACAAAAAAAGTGTGTGTGTATGCGTGAAAGCAAGGTCTGTGTGAGTGAAAGAGTGTGTGTGAAGAGTGAGAGTGATCCAACAATGGCAGCAGCAGCATTCAGGAATTTTATGTACATCTCACCTCTTAGTTAATTGAATAAAACCTTAAATAAAGGGAGAACAAAGACTCAAAACAGGAACATATTCCGGTTTAAAAAAATCACAAAGTTGCTGCAATAATAGGACTTGTATTATCATGCTTCTAACAAAGGGTGAGACCGTGAGATCGATGGAACACTGGCAACAGCAGCAAAGAGGTCTGCATAGCTCTCTACCTTTTACTAAGAAAGGTAGATAAAGCCTGAGATAAAGGGGAAACAAAGGCTCCAAAATAAGAGCAGATTTTAAAGGTTATACTTAAAAAAAATTAAATAGGAAGTTAAATAACAGGATGTAGGTTAACATGAATTTTCTGAAGTAAATAAAGTCTGAAAGTCAAATGTATGTCATTATTTAGTGGCTTTAATACTCAATGACTGGCAAGAAACCATTTTAGCAGTAAGGGGCCAACAAATAAAGCAAATATCTAGATTTTTTTTAATTATGTATTTTGGGTGTAAAATGCTTCCTCTAGCATCATTTATATACACTACTGCAACTTTAAAACATTAGTCAGAGGAACTATATTAGATCCAAAATAAATAAAAAAAATAATATACTAATAAAAAATATATAAATAAGTAAAACACAAAACAGGTATAGAGGCCTTCCACCTAAAAAAAGAAGAAAAAAAAGTCTCATCTACCAGTGGTTACCAGTCAGAAGCCTCGGTTTACACATCCTTCAACTGATACCTAGGAAGTGTGGGATTGGCCAAATGAATGGGCAATAGGAGGCAGCAGTTTAGTTGCCATGGGAATGGGAGGCTTCAAAAATTGTAAAGAAAAAATGCATGTTAGAAGGGCAGTATCAATATTTTGTGATTCCTGATCTCATTAATCAGGGCATAATTCAGCATATTCAGATTATCTGATGGAAAGCCTTATACTGACTGACAAAAGCTGTTCACATTTAAGTATGCAATATTCAGTGGTACGCATTGTTCATGTGTCTGTAAAGAAACTGACTTCTAAGGGCTGACTTAACTTTACAATAAATGCAGGAATTCACTCACAGGTGACGTTGATGAAGCTGAAAAAATGTTAGACTACTTACTCAATATTTCAGACTGTTTTCCCTTTCTGACTGAGACAATGAGTCCAAATACAGAATTCTGGAAGGTAAAAGATATAATACTCCAAAAATTCTTATGTCTCATCAAGATAAGCAGACATGAATAAGTAGAAAGGGAAGCAAATGTAATAAACAATTTTAATTGAACAAAAACATGCAAAATATGACAAATTAAAAGCATTTACTAGAAGGAAGAGCTACTGTTCACAAAGTGGACAATAGACTTAAAATATATTAATTGGGAACTTTTCACAATCACAGTATGCATTAGTCTGATGATCGTTTTCTAAAAAAAAAAAAAAAAAACGTATTCAGATTATACGCATGCAAAAAGTAAAGGAAGCCTTGGTGCTTAATCATCAATTTAAATTAGCCTTGAGGAAACAAAACTCCCTGGCTGCAGATCTGAAAGCCATAAAACTGTAAATAATAGTTGATACATTTAGCAATGAAGCTACCATTAAAGTTCACATTGACAGGATTTTAATTACACCACTGCAGCTAACTGCATCATTATATGCAGGCAATATTTCTACCTCAAGGAGACAGCAGCTCGAGTCCCCAGAGAATACTTCAGAGAATACAAGTGTGGGAAGCTCTGTTTAGTTTAACGCAGGAAACAATCAACACATTTTCATGTGCATTAAGCAGGAGAGCAATCTAAATGGAAAACTGTCAAATGTATCTTGGTCTTAGTGAAAGCACAAATAATGTCCATCACCTCTCTTCTGCTAAGCCTGTTCTTTGTTACGGGGCTCACAGTTAAGTGAAAATGAGATCTAGATTTCACAGCCTGAAATTAGAGTTCTGTCATTATTGTTAGGGTCTGTCTCATAAATCAGATCCCAAGTTTGCTTGCCTATTTCCACTTAGACCATGATAATTTCTTTATGATTTTCCTGTGCTGAAGAAGATGCTGTTAGTCTTGACAGGTAGTTTCGGAAATAATTTGGTTTGTTCAATAAAAGAAGTGTCGTTGGCAACGTATAAATTTCTATTTTCCTTCTGTATTTCAAAAAATTGCAATTGATGGATTAATATAGGTAATGTTGCATGTTACTCAGGGAATGATATGCAAGATATAATGCATATAGTTAGAAAACAGAGGACTGTGGCATGTCTGGTACCTGAAATAAATATGAAGTTATTTCTCAGTGCTTCACTTCAAATGGCTGGAAACTGTAGGATCAGAACCACACTAATACAATAATGACATTCTTCAGCTGCCCTAACCATGTAAACAACTTAAATGCCTACCCACTTATCAAATATAAAATTACTATGCACTCTTGAAGACTACTAGCTGTTAGTTTTCTAATCACATTAGTTGTTGGGGTAGTATATAAACTCAAGGAAACTCTTGACACCATTCCCAGTCTGCTCCTAGGAATCATAATGCATTAGATCAGCTATCCTTCAGTGCTATATAAGGTTAGGTAATCCATATTTTAAGAAATGTTGTGAAGCCCTTGAAATGTAGCAGCAGAGACAGTTTGAGACAATATGGACTACTATAATTGTATTAGGAAATAAACTAAACAGAATGTACATTATTAGAATTTATTAGAATTTAATTTAGGACATACACATTATGTGCAGACTTTAATTCACTCATTTCTTATAACTCTTATAATCATTACATTTAACAAAACACAGCATGAATACAGAGCTCTTTTTTGAGTCCTATATTAGTCACTTTTTTAAAAATGTACATTCATAAGTACTAGAAGATGTTGATTGAAGACCATATATATGTAGGTATGTACATGCAAACAAACATGCAAACACAGACACACACAATCCCAAAGAGAGAGATATTGAAACACAACATAGAATGCAATATTGCACTAATTAGTTGCAAGCTGGTTTTAAAGGGTGATAAATGGCAAAGATAAATTAATTCATAACAAACAGATATAGAAAAATACAAATTAGGCAGACACGAGAACAGAGAGAGAAAGAGAGAGAGTTTAATTACAACTTTACCTGTAAGGCTATATTTGCATGATGACAAAGCTGAGATGGTTCAAAAATATATGAACATTAGCATGTTTGCTGACTTGCCTACTCCCACTGGAAAATGCATCACATTTCATGGCAGTGAACTTCTAATAAGTGAGCTACACTATTTACTAATAGTAATTAAAAAAAATACAAAAATAAAATCCATTAAAATAAAAATGCATACTTTTGTACAGCACTCTATAATGTAAAACAGAATTGTTTTAAAGCAGACCACCTGGACACTGATGTTAATCTGCCTGGGTGCCTTTTGAAGACCCTTTCAGAATGAACAAGCGGTCTTTCACAGCTTTTGTTTAGATTTTTTGCCGAGTATTTGGTAATGCTATTGTCACCACTGGGCATGTGCTACTAATATTCCTGAATACTTTTATAGAGTAAAATGTATTTGCTTTGTTTAGAAAGGATTGATCAGCAACATACAGGGGTTTGTGTCAAGTGGCTGCCATATATAAAGCACAAAATGAAAAAGACTAGATAAGGAAGTGGTAGAAGGCCATGACTGTATGCCACTAATAAACAAAATGGAGACATGGAAAAGCAACAGTGGAAATTGCATTGCCTTGGCTTGGAATGGTCTATTGAAATGATATCCAAGTATGGGTCACCTTCATTTGCCTGACAGTTCATTTGCCCGACAGAAATTTCAGGCAGCTCATTTGCCTGACTGTTCAGTTGCCCGACAGTTGGAAAAGGGGAAGTAAAAGGTTTTTTTTTTCCTTTTCCCCCGCTGTAGTGTGATCCTGGAGTTAGGATATATACTTGGGGGGTATGGGGGTTTTATAGTGTATAGTTTGTTTTTTTATTCACTAAAACCAATGTAGGTAGTGGGCTTCACCACCCACACCCTCCAGTGAGGGGGCTGTGTCCCCCATACCCCCCTAACTATATATCCTAACTCCAGGAATGCACTACAGTGGGGAAAAGGAGAAAAAACTTTTACTTGCCTTTTTCCAACTGTCGGGCAACTGAAATTTAGGTCAAATGAAGGTGACCCCCAAGTATACATCTATAAATCTGCATATCTAAGAGTGATTGATGTGAGGATAAATTGTTTAAGAAATTTAATAAAAGATTAGTAGGTCCTCCCTCTCAGTTCCATGCTGAATGTGGGATCCACATGTACTGTGTGTAAAGTAGTTATTGGTTTATCAGTGTGAGATTTCACCCCATAGTGGATACTATAATGAACTGCAATGGACCATGATACAAGATTTGTGAGGTCCCCTTGAGGATATTCACCACACTTTACTCCATGTCTCTTAAGTATGCCAAGATTTATTTGGGTATGTTGATTAGGTCTGGACTGTTTGGTATAAATAAAATAAAAAACTGGAGGACAAGAGCTGAATACAATTGAAGGTAACATAAAATGCTTGCTCAACACGTGCAGTCTGGGCACTCCAGCTATGATGCAGAATAGATGATATACTTAAACAACATGTGCACTGTGGGCTCACCATCTATAATGGGGAACAGATGATACAACACTTACTCAACATATGCACTATGGGAGCTCCAGCTATGATAGGGAACAGACATATATCACTTACTCAACATGCGCACTATGGGTGCTCCATATATGATGTGAACAGATGACATTTACTCAGTGTGTGCACTATGGGTGCTCCAGCTATGATAGGGAACAGACATATATCACTTACTCAACATGCGCACTATGGGTGCTCCATATATGATGTGAACAGATGACATTTACTCAGTGTGTGCACTATGGGTGCTCCAGCTATGATAGGGAACAGACATATATCACTTACTCAACATGCGTACTATGGGTGCTCCATATATGATGTGAACAGATGACATAATATTTACTCAGTGTGTGCACTATGAGTGCTCCAGCTATGATAAGGGAACAGATGATCTAATGCTCACCAAACATGTGCACTATGGGTGCTCCAGCTATGATGGGAGTATATGATAAAATATTCACCAAACATGTATTATGGGCACTCCAGTTGTGACAGTGAACAGTCACCTACCAGTCCTTCTAGGAATTCACTTCTACTTGGCACACTATTATTCAAAATGCTTAAACATGGTTATTATCCTACTCTGAGGCATATTCTCCTCTATCTCTGAGAACATAGCTACTCTCTAAGAAACAGTCAAAATAATAACATAATCCTGGTGGAATCTCCCTTCAAAACAGTTTTTGGGGAAATAGCCCTCTCTGGGCTAGAACCTACTACTCAGAATCACTTTCCCTCAGAAATCACAGCACTTTAAGTAAAACAGTTTAAAATCAGCCTAAAAGAACATCTACTAAAAGAAGTTGAGTGAGAGTTTGGTTTTGTGATAAGGTTTAAAGTAAAGTTTCACATTTGTCACCTTCATTCTACTGATAATGTATAAATGTGTGAAAGCAAACCCATATAGAGCTACTGATCTAAATTAAGATGGTTGAGTGATATCTAAATATTTTACACATTAAATACTTGTAATTTAAAACAACTGATGCTGCATAATGGAAGAGTGTTGATTTATCAATATTTACCATACAGGTAAAAGCACTAATACATTCCTCCATGATTTTTAAAGCCTTGGGTATAACTTGCTCAGTGTTGTTTAGATACAACAGTATATCAATCTGAAAAAGAAATATTAATTTTCATTTCATCAGAGGTAATATACTAATATAGTTTAAATATTATATAATGCAAGAAGACAGTGGTTGAAGAGATACTATAAAAAGATAATCTAACAAGGGTCTTTGACATGTCCCAAGTTGGGGCATATTTATAAAGAAGTCTTGCAGCACTGATAAATTTGCAAGAACAAAATTAATTCTTTGAAATCTTCATTAAGTAAGTAAAGTTAAACATGATGAAATGCATTACTGGCTTCTAATGCAACACACACGCAGAGTTCTTATTATGGTACAGAATGAATTCCAACTTTATATTATTAATCTGACTTTGTCTCACTTCCATAAAGCTACTTCAAATTTTTAGTCAGGATTCATCAGCCACATTCCTAAAGCACTAAAACTGTAGCATATAATTTGAATCTAGTTTTATTAAATGGATGGGGCAGTAACTGTTAATTGAAAGTGTACTGATGTCAGGCTTATGGATGAAGCTAGACTGACTGATATATTTTTCTAAAAACCCCTTAGTTTTAATGACATTGCATAGCTTCTGTGGAATAAGAATCAAATACGTTTTATATTCTGTAAAATGTTACATTAAATCTGTAAAATGTTACATTAAATCTGTATGAGCCAGAGGGCTTGTCTGACTTTAATGAAGTAAAAGATGCAGGGACTTCATTTAAATAAACATCATTCCTAAGTTCATCTGATATGTCATATGGAGGTTTAGAGTGATTACAACTGGCCAAGTAGTTAGTGATGTTTGATAATTTGAAATTATGCTTTCTGATGCAGATATAGTTTTAGTGTTATAAAAATCTTTTAGTTTGCTATGGAAGGAACAATTTTAAAATAAATTATATTATTGCAATTATGATTACGGTTGAGTATACTTTTAAGAAAAAACATTGTCCTATTCAACATATATAGGACTACTTTCAGGCTCAAATTGAATGGCTTATAGATTGTAAAGTCTTTGTTCAGCTTGAGTTAAAGTAAATGCTATGTGTTTGGAAGCATCGTTTTTTTTTTCTTTAAATGTCCTCCTCCTCATAATTAAGCAATTGGTCTAATTCAGTTTTCTTCTTCATTTTACCTTTCTTCCGGTAAAATACTTTATTACTCAGGATCCTTTTTTATGTAACTATAAATGCTACTGATCTAGTGTCAGATGATAAATTATTGTCCAACATATGCTGAAACTGGAGATTAAATAATCTTACAAGTTCCTTATGGACATAATTTTCTTTTAGCAACCATGGGCTGAGTCGCTACTTGGATTTGAGATATTAAGCTGTTTGAAGTTCATACTAAGATATGTTAGACAGTGAAGAATTAATGTGGTCCAGATATATATTCTAAATCATATTTATTCCAAGACTTTGAATGCAAAAAAATAAATTAATGACAGCATTTTATGGAGGGGGCTGTAAAATCCTTACCAACAAGATACGAGGATCTATACAGATCAATGTCCATTGCATTCTTTAGAAAAGTAGCATTTTTGCATAGCAGAGTCTCTAATCCTAATTTATTGTATTAGTACTGGATAACTAAGTTCTAGACCAAGGAAAAGAAGTGGTCATAGTTATCAAACAGATGCAGTGCATCAGAGAGATATCTACAGCAGGTGATATAAGGAAACTCTGACTTTGATTTGGCAAGTATAAAAATGTTGCCCACTGGCATAATACACCTCCCATTCAGGTATTCCATAGCTTGAAGAATTGCAAATGCAAAATTTCTCTTGAGCATGATTGCTATACCATTTTAACTCTTCTAATAACTATCTACAATAAAGGGGGAGTCTTTTATATTTATAGTCATTAAATTGCATATGAAACTTGTGTACCAGACAGACATGATTCCATTTCATAACACATTTAACAAAAAAAAATTGAGAAATCTGAAATGCATGGAGACTCCATTATAAACTTTTATCTGCATGAGTTCTTACTTTGTGTAGCCCAAAAAGCTATGCATTACTTCCACATAGAATCACTGGAACAATACTAGGGTAAGCAATAACAGCATCCCATAAGATGTCTAGCCATATACACCTTTAAGTGGGCACGTTTAAAAAGTTCTTGCAACCCTTTTCAAGTACTTAACAGCACTGACCACTCAAACTGAGGAGGGCCATACGTGATAAGCCTGATGTAAATGTCTGCCTAATCATACAGCTATTAAGACTAACTCTAAAGGTAGCCAAAGCTGTACCTTGTTTGTACTGTGCTATAAACATATTCCCCAAGCTGGGAATATAAAAGTTAGAAGCATCCATCCAATAAGTCCTGTTTAGTTTTTAGTTCATATAAAGACCTCTCTTCCAGGTGCTCGCACATCAACTGGTTTTGTTATGCATTAAGAGGTCAAATAGGATTGTGTCTTGTACTTCTCAAAAAGTGAAACACTAGCAGTCTTAGAGCAGCTAGGAAGCTAATGAGTAGAAAGAATTGTGCTAATCTAGCAGCATAGTTGAAGGATTTAAGGTCTTTAAACTTTCTTGGTTAGAAATCTTTGAGGACTTTCCAACTGAGCATATGTTTGGATTTGTACATACCTGTAAGGGAATTATATGCAATGATGGGCCTGATAATTGAAGAGTTCAGCAGTAGGATGACTTATTTAGATCTTGAGGATATTCACTGGAATTTAGTGAGCCAGACAGAAAGATTTCCTGTCTGCAGTGGATGCAGGATGATTGAATGACAGAAAGTTGTCAGCAGACTTTGATAAACATAAAATGTTGAATCTCACAACAAAGATCAAGGCAATATGAAACAAAGTTGAATAAATGGTAAACTGGGACCTTGTGGATGACAAGAATGGTCAGTGGTGTGAGATATTCATATACTGGAACATGTTGCATAGCATGCAGACAGTTAAAAGCAAGAATGAGAGTATTTAAATGTCCTATCTGGTGAGTGTGATGGGATCTGGGTTAAAAGACATAGCATGCCTGGATATAATTGCATCATTATGATTAAATAGATAAGCAAGAGGAACCAATATTAACTGATTCTTCAGTGTCTAATACGTATGCCTTTATGAGGAAAGAGACAGATCACTTTAAAAACAAGATAAATGAAGAGTTTTTACAGTCTTCACTTTTATATAAGAAGTCTGTTTCCTACATCCACAGTTCTGTCATAGAAGAGAAAATAATGCAATGTCATCCAAAACATGCGTTAGTAATTGAGTATGTTGATTGAAACTGATATTTATGCTTCAGTTAAAACAAGTTTATTCTGTGACACATCTGACAGCAAAGGGCACATTCTGAGTTATATGTCAACCCATAATTAGTAGCAAGAGATTACAAGTATTTTAGACTAACAGAGCACCAGCTTAAAGTTTGAGGTAACATAGGTCATCCAGTATCCATGCCAAAGACAGTTGGTATCTTTCTGGTACTCAGAATCATACTGGTTGCCCAACCAAATTGGTGTCAGTATTAACAAAATGTGTACATTCCATGATAAAAGTTGTGTACTTAGTATTATAAAGATATTTCAATTCATATTTTCACTTAAGACAATATGTTTTGTTTTCATTTAAATGATTATTTAATAGTTCATCTTGATGTTATAACAACATACTTGAATATAGGAAGTTAGTCGCAGATCATAAAAAAAGAATGTTTCATTAAGACATTTTGCAATTTCACAACCATGAATCTGACACTTCAAATTTGATCAACTAAACCTTCGGCATTTCCATCTCAAGATACTGACTTTTGAGGTAGTAAAGTGCTTCCCCACAACAATATAATTAAACTGGCTGCAGGGACATAGGGAAGGGAAGCACAACAGAGACATTTTCATACATTTCACAAGTGCAGGGCCCGTGTAAAACCCATTCATTGTTTCCAATGCGACAGGAAATGAGTATGTATGTGTGTGTGAACGTCATCACAAATAGTTGGACATTTTAAGGAAGTTCCTGGTAAGGTGATATTGGCATGGATGCCTGCAGGCATGTGCAAGCGGGTACACTTGCAGCCCCCCTGGATTTTGACTTCAAAAAAATTTGAACCTGTGAATACATGCAGGTCCCCCATTCGTATCAACAGTCCAGCATTTGGTGGAAAAATAAGCTTTATTCCACTGTATTTAAAACCAAAACTAACTGCTTTCATTCCACATTATATTTCTTCCATTCTTACTGGGAATTTCCATAATCTAAGTCCCTTTGGGATTCTTTTAACCCGTAGGCATTGGTTAAAATAAGAAGTTTCTGTTGCCATCATCAGAGTGCTCATAAATGCTTTCCATGGATCTGAAACTAATTAAATGTGCAACTGGTGTCAACTTTTAGTGCTTTTGTCTTATGTGAAGACTGATCATGTTTATACAATTTAAATGCACCCAGGAACAGTTTCATCTGAGTTCCTAATGTGAGTGGTGCATTTACATTCGGCTGGACAGCACCCACTAGATTTCCTATTTTGGTTACAAATTCTTGCTATAGTGAGTGGTGATTGTTTTATGTGAACAGATTGCTGGTGTACCTGACTGTACTATTACAACAGATTACGGAATATGTGCCAGCTACTCATGAGATGGATAGTGAAACAGTTAATTGCAATCACGAGATTGCTGGTCTTCCTTTTTTAGTGAGTTGTAGTTAAATAATGTATGACACCAATTATAATTTTCATAAATGTCTTACAGCACCCCCATTTGCATTTAATTCAGCTCCTAAAATTCTTTGAGTTAGTTTAAAGACACAGTTGGCAGATTTTGAACAGCAATTCTTGAAATTTTAATGAGGTGTTCCTCCATTAGTCACAATATCTAATGCCAGCTTACAACTAAACCAGGTTTCACATTCTTCAGTCATGCATATAGCTATTTAATGCCAGTTCAGGGAAGACAGGGTTGGGAATACCATCAGCAAAATAGCTCTCAGAAATAATAATTGTAAACAATGTGCACAGGAATCAGGCATTAGTAAGAATGGGCACATATCACCATGACAACAGTTGATAGTTATATATCACCCCCGTAGGAATAACTGGGATCATGCCATAGATAATTTGAGGAATAGTTGGATAGGTTATCTATAGAAAGTCTGCACTGTAACTTCCAATGGGTGGAGCCTCAGCCTTTTGACAGAATCATATTTCAAAGAAATCCTCATATCTCTGGAAGCAAACAGGTTATGAAATAAGTGTAAATGGCAAACTCTTCAGCACAATCTATTTTTATAGTGGTAGTATTCTTTAGGTTCTAGGTCTTAAATCACATTTTATAAGTCACAGTAAACACAATAACTATTACATCTGTAATATTTTGTAAACAACTTATAATATCTCAGCAAACACTCAAGTTACACACACACTGCCAACAACATTTTATTCAACTAGATGTGAGCTTTCATACGAGGCTAAGGAGTTCTATCTGTGGCACTTGGTTGTTGAGATATTTAGAAAAATGTGAAAATTACATCTATACAAATTAATATTATAAAAACAACAGTTAATATTTACCTGCCCTAGACTGTGGTCAAATATTTAATGCATCTGTGTTTGCCATTGTGTAAGCTTGAAGATGAAATCTTGTAAAACCTTGTACATAGCATGCTTTTGGAATTATTCATGCAAATATGAACAAGCAATATTTGGCGCCTAGAGGTGTCAGAGTTAACTGCAGATGCACCTGGAGGCGTCACTTGCATGTAATGAGTTAAGAATGCATTTTCCTGAGTAAATGTGAAAAAAGTCTGACACCTTCACAGGGACTTTTCCATGTGCTAATACTTACAAAAAAAAAAATAAAGTGTAGGAACATAAAATGATTTACTGGCTTAAAGTCAGCAAAACACTTTCGGGCTCTCAGAGAGGCAGTGGACAGAAATAAAGTTTTAGCTTCTGCTGCTGATTTTTGAGGGTAGACACTGTCAGCTATTTATCCTTAGCATGAGACTCTATCTTAAAGCTATGAGCGAGGGGGTGTGGGGTGTTAAACTCTGCTAGGCTGAGTCTTGCTCTAGGAAAACACTTTTGGAATGTAATGGCATTGTTCTGCTCATGATGGTTTGGATAAATAACATATATTTGATATTAAACATGGAAACAATAAACATTATCAAAACCCACATGATCGAAGCCCATTTGGTTATGAAGAACAGACAAAATCAACACTACTTTCTTTATGGGAGACGTGAGCTTCATATAACCCTCTGTGAATATATATATATATATATATATATATATATATATATATATATATATATATATATATATATATATATACTCTCTCCATCCCCTAAGTATTGTAAGAGTTCAATATTACAGTTCTGCTGAGGTCTTATTTCATAACACTATAAAGCCACAGAGATGCTGTCAGTTTCTGTACTACAGTGTGGAATGCAGCACGAGTTCTTGGTTATCCACACATAAACAGATATACCCTAGAGCTCTGGCCTCTGGGTTTGCACCCCCCTGCAAAAAATCCTGTGGGCGCCCATGGCTATTGGGATATTTATTATTCACAAGTATACCACAAATTAGTATGTGCATATATAAGGAACAATGGTTGGGGAGATTGGATGACTTGGGCTGCATTTTCTGAATTAGAGTAAATAAGACTCATTATCAATGCAATCATTAAAGCAGACTTTACTAAAAGGTGGTGGTTTACACCAACACAAAAGTGCAGCATATCACATCAATATGGTAGAAATATACTAGGGGACAGTGAAAATACTATAGGATAAGCAGACAGAGAGAAGTATATGATTCATACTTCATAACACCACACCCAAGATAAGACATATCAATTCAAAATCTGTTATGGTAATACTGTAACCCAAAACCACGAGGAGTCAAAGCAGAGGTCCCACTTTCTATAGTAATATATAACATATTATTTATCAAAAGAAAAATCTACATAAACTTAGATGGGAGATGATAAAAGATAACAGTCTAGGAAAGTGTATCCTTTTAAGTAATGGTCTTCGTGAATAATCTTTCCCTTAGATAAATGGTTATGTTCAAAACATATTGTTAATCAAGTTATACATTACCTGTCACTGCAATTGATCACAAAGAGCAAAATTAAGTCATTAGTTATGATGTTTATCACAGTGTGTTCTAGATGACTACGTTACTGATTTTGCTATATCAGTTACATTAGTAAGCATTTATTGTTTAGCTTGCTATTAGCTTTTGGATACAAAGAATCACAATCTAGTAAAAAATGCTACTCAAACAGTACACCACATCTGTTATATTTAATATACAACTAACACTAAAATAGGTATAGATGAAAAAAATCTCAAATATTATCTACCCTCCTATTTTTGGAGTTTAAAATCTCTAAGAAAAATTAGTTTAAGAAACAATTCTGGCTACTTGAATCACTTTATGAACTTGCAGAAAGTAATCCCATAACAAAAATATCCATAAACCAATATAAAAAAACAGCATCTGAGTGTCCATTTAAATTCATCTGCTGCTACAGTGAATGGTTTGACCTAGTTTATTGCTGTGAATTAGATGCTGCAACTCTCAGACAGGAGATACCCTTTTCAAAGTGACACTTTCGTGAATAAGGCATTATCACATCTATCATATACAAAAGAAACAATGGGTGCCATGTCCTGTTATTCATAGGATTCAGAGTGGTTGTCTTGATATGTAGATTATATAAAAGATTAACAGATATAATGATAATTTTGCCTTCATTTCTGATACAGACGACTATGTAAATTATAATATATCATGCAGTTGTATAACTGGAAATGACTATCAAAAAAATATTAACACAGGTTAGAACTACATTTTTATCTGTGGAAGGAATATCCAAGTCCAGTCTGGTTCAACAATGCATTAATCAGTAAGACTGCCAAGATGGATAAACAGTGGCAACAGTCACTAAAATGTTGTTTGCAAATCTCTGAAAAGTGTTTATAATTTTGTGTCTCAGAATCAACCCCGCCCCATGAAAAGGTAACACTACAAGATAAAAATATTAAATCAAATAACTTTTTTCCACAACTTTCCAAATGTTCAGAGATATATTTGCTCTGACAAGTCTTTTATCTTGTGATATGTCAGAACACAAAAATGGTCAGTTAAATAAGAAAACACCAAGTCACCTGCCATCCATTTCAAGTATTGATAGGATCACTCACTTTATAAAGAAGACATATTTAAAATCACCAGGAAAACAACTCCAACATGACCACTCAATATTAGTTCTAGAAAAGATAATGCCAAACATATGAATATCACATATCACATGTTTATAGAGAACAATGCCCTCGATATCTGTAGTTTAAAGTCATCGCAGTTTATGTTTGTTTTCCATCTAGTACTTTGCTGCTAGAGAGAATACTAATTATTTATTTATTATTTTTTTATTTAGTTATTTATTTACATTTGTTTACCGAGAAATTCCGACTGGACACAGGTCCTTTTTCAGTGGATACACAGGGAGAAAAGCACCACATCATGTACATGATAAATAGAGATACAAAGTTGCAGCAATAGTAAACAACATTACAGGTTGTTGGCTTCAATACAATAACAAGATGTTGATTATCAACAGTATATAGAGTAAATGCTGCAAGTTAAGATAGTTTCTATACTAATAGTTACATTTATTTCACTCTACTATGCAGCTGCTTATTAAGGACTTGTTTTCAATAGTTGTAGATGCTTCATCAGATAAACGTTTCTGCCCTATTACTGATATTTGTAACTTAAGAAATTTGGCAAATATTATTTTGCAGGATGGCTGGAGATAGTCATTGATTTACTATGTTGCCACCCTCCTTCTGACTCCCCAGTTTGCTCTCCTTCTGTCCAGTAATGGTCAATAAGGTCTTGGTTTACAAAAGCATCGCATCTCAGCATGTTACTGAATAAAATATATTTTGCCACTGACCACACTTAAAAGTATCCTCGTTTGATTTTCACACATTGTATCTTAAGCTTTTGAAGCACGTTCACACATGATGCATAGGTGTTAATCAATAAATAAATTACTTTTGATTATTTGAATACTACTACATTTTTTCCCAATTTACTGTTGTCTAGTTCCCAGGTCTGCAAAATGCAAAGTGAAACAGTCATAAATGGTAAGGAATTTTGATAAATTACACTATGTTAACTAGTTTGCTTACATTGGTCAAGTGCAAGTAGAAAATCACTAATTCCTTTTCCTAGATTTATAACTCTTTGATTACATTTCTCATGTGAATTCACTGTCTGTGTGGTTTCTAATTGATTCACCAGCAGTTGTAAAAATATATATTTTTTGGATTTTCATTTTTCACCAAAGATGCGCCACTGTAAAGTTGGTATATATAACTAAAATTTCTGTGGGGAAAATTTTCAACTTGGGGTGGAAAGGGCTTACCCCTTGTCAAAAAGCTTTCTACTGTTTATTTTAACATGAAGGTTTACATGTTTGCTTTATCCAGTTTAAATATAATTGTACCAAAATTAAATATAAATGAACCAAAATTCAGCAAAACAGTGGAAAGCAAACTAACCCCATATTTCTGCACATCTGCTACTTTGTTGGATTTCCAAAATTTCAACTTTTTAAGTGCCAATATTTTTTCACATTTTGCATTAAAGTACTGTGTGGACATTGTAAAAGTACAAACATTTTCATGCAGCCTAAATTAGTGAATATAGAGGGATATGAAGACTAGACCAATGACAGGAAAGTACTTTTTTGTAGAAATGAATCATAAAATCATCCTCTTATCTTGTCACCACAGTTTTCCACTGTTATCCAGGCTAAAGACTCTTCTGAATGCGATCTCAAGTTATAGAGCCCACTGACAAGTATTAATTCAAATCAATTACTGCAATGCACCTAAAAGGGAGAATAATTTTCCAATCTCATCAAAAAATGCAGTTTATCCATTACCCATGAAAACAGCATATATTTACCACAGCATTCAAAAATCCATCAAGTCTGGACTATTCTTATTAATACTGGTGATGTTCAGTTTCCCATCTTATAGTGGTGAAAGCATTCTGTGCTAGTACACTGCACAACAAATCGCTAAGCTACCTACAAAATGAAAAAAAAAAACTTCACATTCATCAATTGTTCCCTTCCAAATCATTATGTTTAATATCTTTTTCAAGCCTACACTATTTTGGTTATGATAATGTTTACCAAGTCCTCCAATGTTTTTGGTCCACTAAGATACAAGGGTGGGTGGCTTCTCTGCACTGTGCTTATTGAGAAGTGTAGATTATTTTTTTGAACACACACTTGCCTTAACTATATAAAATTGTCTGTGAACTACATCTTTCCACTTTTCAAGGGGTCTAGATCCCCACTTCATTGAAAATGTATTTTATTTTATTGAATAACTAATCACTGAGCCCTAATTGTCGAAGTGCCCATTCAGCAAATGATCTAAACATCGAATTTAAATTCAAACTGTTTTAGTTGGCCATCTTGAAAAAAACATTGCATATGAGGTCACTGAGTAAAGATTTAGGATGCAGATGTTTCGAAGCTATAAGTAAAATAGTATCATTAAAACTGAAAGGTAAATAAGGAAACTTTCTTTAAATTAATATAAAAAGGTGATATTTAGTTATAAACTACATTTATTTTTCTTATACCAAATAAATGTAATTTCTTAAAATTACGAGAATGTTTAATTGAATGGGCTTTATAAGACATGCTTAATAACAAGTTCAGTGTGCATAAGGCAGTGTGCACTTTACAGCAATGGCCACAACATCGGAAAGCATATCTGGAGTAAAACTATAGTACGGTATTGATGTCTCCAGGCTATCATTGAAAACAGAGAGACATACGATGATGAATCATATTTGAAAGCAGTAGCTCTCTTGCTAAAAGTTTAAACATCTGTATTAAATAAGCTTTGTGCTTTATAGAAGAATAGTACCTCCCCCAAGCTTTCCTTGCAGACGTAGGCATGGCTTGTGTGACTGATATGCCAAATGACTGTGATTTACCCATTTCCTCAATGTAGTGCAATCTTGGAGATGGTATATATAATTTACAAGGGGTGGGGGGGGTGCAGGGGCTCACAGTCCCCTGCAAAAATGTAAAAAAAAATATTGTTTTTATTCATGTGGCCATTGTAGACATCAGCATGAATATGCATTTGTTACTCCAACACATCACCAGGTGGAACTTGCTACTGCGCACCCAGGGAGGTACTGTTCTATTACATCGCCAAGCCTCATGCATCAATCACTATTTTGTTTTTAAAGTCAAGTTTTTTTGGAAATATTAGGTTTATTAATGAAGAATGGATTTCAAAGTTAAGGGGGTTTCACATGTCACAAGATTTGTATTACTAAAGTCACGGACAGTATTATTGGGCTTTACAGTTTACTGTCACAGCATATTTAACATTTGCGGTGTTGGCCAACTAAAACAATTAAATGAATTTAAATTTGATGATTAGGTCATTCACTGAATAGGAACTTCACAATTCTTTGCTAAAAAAAGGAGACAATGGACTCAAATACTATATACAAGTGCTTTTTTTGTTTTAATTAATTCAATGGAACTTCTTCAGATAACAGACCATTAAAAACTTACTACAGCAGTGCCCCCAGAATATGGGGGCATAACATGTAGCTCAACTTAGGTTAAACAATTTAAGGAGAGATCTGCAAGTTTGTGTTTGACACAGTTAATTAGACAAATCAATATAGGTCTTTGAAAGTATCTTAAGGACATATTCTTTGGCAATCATAGGGGACAGGAGTGACTCAAAGATGACTGGAGTTGGGATGGGAGTTTCAGTGGACAGACAAACAACAAACTTGCTTTTCAATGTCATTTATGTTTGAGTTAAAGGTTCCACTGTAGAAAAGTTCATTATAATGTTGTGAATTCATAGTATTCTATGTTAATTGATTGTTTCAAGCACTACTGGGCCATGGTCCAACCTGCTACGCTCAGGCTCACTCTACTCCTCTACCCCCATTCCCACCCTCCCCCACATCACCTACATTTATACTTCACTAACCTCTCCCAAAATACAACAAATTACAGCCTAGACATCAACAAATAGATTCCAGTATCTAGATCCCACCCAACAGCGTCTGTCAATTAAACCCCAGTAGTCAACCAATAAAGATCTGTAAACTACCTAGACAATTGTTAACCTCCCGATAGTTATCCAGTAGGAAATATATATGACATTTAACAACTGGTAGCCCTCATTTTTGTTACAGCCAGTGCTTTACTACTCAGTACCCAGCACATACTTTATTACTCAAAAATGTTATCTGATATTAGCCCTAGTACATCTACTACTCTCATTGATGTTAATCTACTCTAACATGCCCCACCTTAACAAGAAACCCATAACACTAACAGGCCTACCCCATCATCACCACCTCCCTTCTTTTAGTCCTCTTCTCCCTCACTTAATATAATTACTTACACTATCCACCAATACCGCCCCCCCCCCAGCAAAGCTCCTCACTATACCACCTAGATAAACCACTGCAGTATATCATAGCTCTAAGCCTCTTCTGTAGCAACTATCTGGACCACCACACAAATTCCAACCACCAGCAAGGACATCCCAAACCAGTCAAATGCACATCAAACTACAATACAAATTCACTAAACTCCTTTTATACCTCTCAATACAATTAAACTGCTCAGGAGACATCCATCCTCATCCTGGCCCTGCCACCTCCCTTTCTAGAGCTAGCAGCCTGATCACAGACAAATATGGACTATTACACAGGAAAACAAATTTTCCCACATTCTCCTAAATATGAAAGTATTGCTAATAAAGTTCACAACCTGCATGCCTTACTCTCCATCTCCTCTGACATTGTTACAGTAACTGAAACTTTGCTAAAACTCAACATCAACAACAATTAAATCACAGCTCCAGGTTACAATATACTACACAAAGACAGGATAACCAGAATGTGTTGGGGAGTAGCTATCCTTTTCAAAGACCACCTAACACTAGACTATCTTGAACTAGATATCCCTGACTTTGGAAATGCAGAACTAATCTTTTCAAAATTAAAAATCAACCCCAAAAACTACATTAACAATTGGTGGTTACATCCCACCAGAATATAATATCCCCATACTAGAAAACATACTTCACTGGGCCTCTAATTCTCTCCCACAAGAAACAGTCCAGACGAGTGATTTCAATATTGACTGGCTAGACTGCTCATCTTAGAACCCAGCATACCATGTTAACCTACAAGGGTTCACCCAGCTCATCACATCCCCCACAAAAACTGACAAATTGTCCAAACGCCAGTCTATCCTGGACTGGATTCTAGTTAACAACCCCTCCCTTTCATCTCAGGCAGGTTGTCTTCCTGATGGTCTGAGTGACCACCTTCCTAGTTTCCTTGTGTGCGGTCATACTTTCCAAAGTAACCATACCAGCTACTGCACAATCAGAAACAAAAAAGACTTTAACCCACAAAGATTCATCAATACTCTAAAAAGCTGTAACTGGGATTCTGTCAAATAGCTTCTCCTCAATGACATTGTAAACTACTTCAATATTACATTTTAGATGCATTAAACAGTTATGCTCCCCCCAAAACCATTACAGTCAAAACAAATTATGCAACTTGGCTAATTAAAGAATGTAGATCTTTATTCAAAGACAGTGACAAAGCCTGGGAACTCTATCACAAAAACAAAACTCAGATTACAACAGTTTATCTGCTGTGGTGACCCCTAACGGGAGCAGCCGAAAGTAGAAGAAGAAGATTACCAAATAAACATACGTAGAACTATGATTCAAAGCTAAACAAACTTGTAAAACAAGACAAAATCAACTACTACCATAATATTCAGACAAAACACCAGAATAACCCTCAAAAGATTTGGAGAGCAGTAAATAATATACTTCTACCAGGTAAAGTGACTACCCCCACTCCAACCTCAAACAGCAATTCTGATAATATAGCAACCCAACTTAATAAATACTTTACAGAAACTATTGTAGCTCTGGCTAACTCTCAAAACATCAACAACTCTGCCCCTGTAGCACTCCAGAATAGCAACTCCTTCCAAAATAGCAACAAACTATTTACATAACAGCCAGCATCAGTAGATACCATAAAAAACTACTGCAAAAATGAAAACCGACCACCTCCCAACTGACTTTCTGCAATTCACTGCTGAAGGTATAGCATATCCAGTAGATGTAATCATTAACAGATCTATATCTGAGGGCATAGTACCTACTACCTGGAAGATATCCCATATTATACCTTTACACAAAGGAGGGAATTCCACCAAACTTGCCAGTTATTGTCCCACTGCCATCTTATCTCCCTTATCAAAAATCCTAGAGAGAGTCATTCATAACCAACTCATGGACTACCATCACACTCAAACTACTTTCAAACACACAACACAGTTTTTGCCCCTACCACAGCACCACCACAGCCCTAATGTCCTTTCCTAATATAGTGAACCACTATAGAAATCGAGGACAATTTGTATCCATCATATTTTTAGACTCGTCCAAAGCCTTTGATATGGTAAATCATAAATAAAACTCATAACTGTGCTTTCCTCCTTAAACCTGTCTAGCTCCTCTATCACCTGGTTCTAAAGCTACTTGTCAGGACGTCAGCAAGCTGTACTATGCAACATCACATCTCTCCTGGTTGCCTTAGAGGTCCCACAAGGTTCAATCCTTGGACCTCTACTTTTCTATTTACCACCAAACTCCACACCTCCACTCCTCATGCCTCTGTGATATAATACACAGATGACATGACTCTAATATATGCAGCCTCCTCCCTACAAGATCTTCACACCATAACCTGGATTAATTTCTATTTGTTGAAACATGGCTCATTGATTCCCAACTCATTCTAAACCCCAATAAAACTAAACACCTTCTCTTCTAACCTCAATGTTTCCCCCTTCTCACCTTACTTTTAATATTGAGTCCATAAACAAAACCATTATCACCCCAATAACACACACTGGACTGCTAGGTGTAGAAACTGACAATCTCAGATTTGACATTTATGTTGCTCAAACCATTAAGAAAGTCCACAACAAACTAGGTCTACTTTATAGGAACAATGTTTAACTAGATCCACAAAAGCTGCCATCGCCCATACACACCTTCAATCAACACTCCTATATGCCTCCCCAATACTAACCAACCTCTGTAAAACAGATCTTACCAAGCTATTATCCTGTTATAATAAAACTGCCAAATTTGCAACTGAAGGCACATACAAGTCACATCGGTGTACTGCTCTTAAACAACTAAAATGGCTAGAACTTCCTCAACAATTACACTATAAACAACTAATCTTTGCCCACAAAAGTTTGCATCAACCTAATAAAATCCCTGCTCTCCAAATCCTTATACAACCATACAGTACTTCTAGAACCCTCTGTTCCGATAAACTCCTTTTACAAACCACCAAAGCTAAAAACTCAGCTGGGGAATCTCTCTTCTCAAATGTCATTCCTAAAATACGGAATAATCTTTCAACCACTATCATCTCAAGCTGCTCCACAGTACAATTTAAAAAGCTGCTTCTACTCACTTAGTAGACACCTGGCTCTGTCCTTGCAACTCTCCTAGATAACTCTAACCTTAGTATATTAACCATTTCTTGCCCATTGAGTACTATTTTTCTCAAATCTACACACTCATTTCTTATGTAACTTGCTCATTTCTCATTAAATATTTATACTTCTGTGACACATGTTAAAGAATTGTTCTACTATTGATTGAATTGCTACTGGAACTTCTTGAGTATTGTAACTTTTACACTGATTGTATGGTACTAAAATTCATTGTGTATTGTAACTCTTACACTGTTAATATTTCTATTGCTGGAGCTTTTCTCCCCAGGCCTCTGCTGAAAAAGGACCCATGTCCAGTCAGACATTCCCTGTAAACAAATGAAAAATAAAATAAATAAATAATAAATTTTCTAACATAACTGAAGAAGGACTTGCAATTATCCCCAGTCTCAGATGCTAGTCTCAGTTCATGGGATGATTTTTCTGGTTCATTTAGTGGTCTTCAATTTCTTATTGAGGATTTTTGTATACTATTTTCTTGCTAGGGAGTTCTAGCCCTACTTGATACTTTAAGGAGTTTTCTCCTTTTATTATGTAGTCTGTTTATAACTGATAACCACCAGGGTGGCTTATGTTTGAAATTCTCAATGTATTTGGTTCTAGTGGGGATGGCTAAATCAATGTATTTTTCTAAATGGGAGTAAATATCCATAGTGTAGTTGACTTCATACCAAAGGTCAAGTCCAGAAATATCCTCAGTAAATTTAGAGAGTTCATCAAATAATTGTTTGAGGTTAGCCTTTTTATGTTGGTTACAACTCATTCACTCCAATGGAGCTCTGAAAGTTTGCACTGTAAATTCCAAAGCAACTGCAGGTACTGACACGTTTGCGGGAAACATGTCCTCTTCTTGAATTTCTGTACTTTCAGAGCTCCCTGCTTTTAAATTTCCATCTGTGGTTGTACTGAGTTAAAAAGAATATGTTGCATTATACTGTTCAAGGACTCCTCTTTTCCACAAAGATTTTACAACTTTGAAGAAAGATTATAATAGATGGAGGTGCAAAGGTATAGCCAGCTACACGTGTATTAAGTATGTTTGGTTAGCTGTGATTTTCTACAAGACCCATTGGTACAGTAAAACATATTTAGTTCATATCCTATATGAGGGAAGGATTCAAAGCAATGCATGTAAAGAAACTAAAAGAGCATTTTATTTATTCACTCATGTATTTATTTACATTTGTCAAACATGAAAATACAACTGGGAGGCATCATTTTCAGTGTCATTAAGGTAAGAATAGTCATGAAATATCAAGGAGTACAAATAGATATACACAAAACAATATTTATAACACATACAAACAAGGTTTAAAGATTTGGAGAAGGTGAGCAATGTAGCATTATTTTGCAATATTCCTTTTGACAATAAACGCTGAAAGTAGCATTGCTTCATGCAATATCATGAACAGATGCTACTAGTTTAGTGGGACTAACCTATTTAACAAGAGATGGATAGATAAATAAATAAATACATGTATGCATACTAATGTACAATGGATGAGAAGACAAAGCTTTCAGAGTACAGCTGTTAATTTTGGTATGCATTTCTCATGACAGGGAAAGAAAAAACAGCATTTTAAAATGGCTGTAGAGAACATCATATACATTCATGCTGTTGAATAAAAAAATGACAACTATTGTTAGTAGAGCAGTGCTAGTCTTCGGTAAGATGCACTACAGTATTCTGAGATACTGGATGAGGAGGGGGCCACCCCCACTGCAGCTGTGACATTACATATGGTACTTGTTTTGCATTTTATCCTGGTGTGAAATTCAGATAGAGCATTTCAAAATGTCTGCTGAGGCCAGCATTTAACTCATTACATCTGAGTGACGCCTCCAGGTGCATCTGCAGTTAACTCCTACTTACGCCTGTGTGTGTCAAATATTGCTTGTTCATATTTGCATCAATAATTCTGAAACCATGCAGTGCACAAGGTTTTAACAGATTCCATCCTAAAGCTTACACAAAAGCAAACAACTGCATTAATATTTGACCTCTGTCTAGTGCAGGGATATAGATATTAACTGTTCTTTTTATGATATTAATTTATATAGATATCATTTTCACAATGTTCTAACTATCTCAACAACCACATAACACAGGCAGAACTCCTTAGCCTCATATGAAAGCCCTTGGCTAGATGAATAAAATGCTGCTGACAGCATGTGCGTAACTTGAGTGGTTGCTGAAATATTGTAAGTTGTTTAGAAAATATTACAAATGTAATACTTACAGTGTTTTCTGTGACTTATAAAATTCGGTTTAAGACCTAGAACCTAAAAAAATATTACCACTATAAAAATAGTTTGTGCTGAAGGGTTTGCCATTTATACTTCTTTCATAACCTCTGTGGTTCCAGAGATATGAACATTTGTTTGAAATGTGAGGAAATAATTTGATTCTGTGAAAAGGCTTAGGCTCCACCCATTGAAAGTTACAGTGCAAACTCTCCATTGGAGGGAATGAGTTAATAACCAAATGTAGAAAAAAAAAAAAAACTTTACACAATGTTAGTACAATAGTGCTGTGGAGGAGTGATCAATCAACTCTCTATCCTGGACAATATGGAGAATTACAAAATGACTGAGAAAACATTATGAATGTAAACAAGGATATGCTTCTAGTTTATGTTTTAATATGCTAGATGCAGATTGGAATCTCCCAGATACAGGGCAGTGAAACATTAATTTGAAAAGGATTTTCTTTTGTAGACAGTTGAGAGAGATTTTCTTGAATAGATAGAATTCTTTTTCTTTTTTTTTCAACTTTTTTCTCCCGCTGACTATTGAGACCTCTCCTGAGTCACTCAATTGATGTGTTCCTTCATCACTAAGACTAAGGAGCAAGCTAACCAGGAGAGCTGCTACCAACTCAGAATGTAGGATTTTCTCCTTATGGCCTTATCTTCCCACATACTGTCAATGTGCCTTTTTTCCAGGAGGACATGGAATGGGGATAGAGTGGGACTGTCACTCATAGGTAAGTACTACACTAGGTGCCCTTGAAGGCTATTTTAAGCATAGCCAGTTTCACTTTTGGAGTTTGAATTAACCTATGCTGTTTGGTTAGAGATTGGCTTACCCATACCATGATCAATAATTATATATTACCCCTAATAAGAATAACTGAGTTCATACCATAGATAATTTGTGGGGACTCATGCATGGAATAAAGCACTTGGGAGTTGCCTGTGTCCATTAGTAGAACAGGGGGCAGTCCTGGGGTAAATTTTCCATTTCCCAGTCATGGATTCAAGCTCTGCTTCTAAATGGACTTCTGTTAGTGATACAAGCCCAAAAATAATACCATCTTTTGGAATGAGCACATTGTACATGTTTCTCCATTCTCCACAGTGGACATGTGTCCCATATCTCACAAGAGAGTCAAGTGAATTATTTCTCTCTTAGCCCAGTCAGTTCCAGCAGATGCCTGAGCCAACATTCAGACTAAGGCTGATCGGGTCATGATTAGGGCTTTATCATCCGTGCCAACAGACATGGCTACAGACTTTTTTTAAATGTGAAAAAAATAATATGGTACACGTGAACAGAAGCAGCTCTCAAGAACTTGCTGCTGTCAGGCCCCCCTCAATGACATAATAAACATCATACGAACACAAAAGGACACTCTGATGTGTTCTTAATATTACCTATCTATTTTCTTAATGAAATTTGACACACTTATTCTGTGGCATCAAGGAATTCTTAACCCTTTATTGCTTACATACACATTCACTTCATTGCTTGACCAGATTTTGTTTGATTTCTCGACCATGAATATTAGGGGCTGTAATCTGACCACTGTAATGCAGTAGCAGAAAATATACAGAATCAGAAATGTTCTATGGTTGTTAATTGAACAAGATCAACATTTTTTCTTAATTTTTAAACCATGCTATTTCTCCTACTTTTGCTTAGTATAAACTCTATCATTGCTACATCCTTTGATACCAGTCTTCCATCTTTGTTCCAAGCTCCATTATTTTCACTTCACCGCACTACTTGTGGTCATTTCAGATGCTGTTCATATATTCCACTGGATGTAGTTCATAATATCTATGATTTAAAATGTCAAAAGCCATATGATCAAGACCATATAGTCGACATTTTAAAACACTGATCCATTTTAGCTGAGATCGCATTTCGGTATCGGGGAATGTGCATTTTTTCACAGTGTAGCGCAGTCTCAGAGTTGGTATATATAATTAGTAGGGGGTGCAGGAGGTTTGTCCCCTGCAAAAACATTGTCTGTCTTGTTTGTGGGTTTTTAACAATTTAAAATACTGACCATATTCTGTCAATCATATGGGTTACAACATTTTTATAGTTGATCTAATGAACTAGATCCATTTAATCACCACTCTATCCCTCAGTATTATTAATGGAATTCATAACAATTTAGCAAAGTATTTTTGATATCATGTGCAACACTTTCTTAACCATTTGTCCTTCCTTAAAATCCTATCTTCAGTGGCTACATTTATTTTCCTCTCACCTTCCTATATCTGAGTACATTATCAATGCAAAATTACTATGAACTTTCTTATGCAAATTTCTAGAATAGGAGGATACACTTTGTCTCTTTAAAAATGTGCCTCAGTAGCTCTGTCTTATCATTTTGTAGATCAGTATTAAATACGGCTCATTCTCCAGTGGCTGGGACTTTGGTCGACACTGACCAAAACCATAATGTCAAATGTTTTGTACAAAAAGCTTTAGTGATCATCTCATTGGTTAGTGTTGCCTTATGTCCGATGTTGACTCTTTGCAATTCCATCTTCTGAGCCAATCACAAATCAAATACGTTTGCTAATGAATTCATTCAGGTGTTGGAGCATATGGTGTTTAATCTGCTTCATTCATTTTTAAGCCATAGAAAAATGCATGCTATGAACCTATGCTTCTCTATGATAAGGGTAAATTCTTTCACTGTTTGTGTCAGTTTCTTGGTCTGCCCATTATCTGTAAAATTTCTCTAAGCATCCCTGATTAGTTTCCACTTATGAAGCACAAACACGACCAAAAAACAGTTCCCAGGACTGAACCATGATCCAAAAAGTTTCACAAATATCGTCTTTATTGAAACACAAAAAAAGGGTTGAGCGCTTTCATCTACACAACGTAGATTTCATCAAAACACTTACTAATTCAAAAGCTGCACCTTAAATACTTTAAAATACCCGCCTTTTACACCACCTGATCAATTATACCATCATTTGAATTTTAAAGGCATAAAACAATACTACATAAAACCAATGTAAATACATAAAAGAGCATATACAGTCCCTATATAGCCCTCACTATATTGCTAATAAAACTGCCTCAAAAACCATAACCAGATCCAGTATGAACTAAAATTAAAAATAAAACATGAAACCGAAGTCAATAATAATACATGTCGATAGTGTATAGTTCATATATGATAGTGCTTAGAATAAATATGTTTTAACCATTGGTCTATAACTTTGCCAAAAGGAAAAGCTTTACTACGGCTTCCAGAGATTATGGGTCTAAAAGGGGGATCCCTAATATATTTTGCTATTTTAGAAGTGGTTAAGAGCAACCCTGGGGGGGGGGTAATATTAAAGCCCTACTGAGGGGAAAAAGAGATTAAATGGCAAATTAAACTCAATGCAGCTAGTCCACCAGGAATTAATGAATATATCCCCACCAAGCCCCTTGTAAGAAATTCATAATGGTACTACAAGGTTATGAATTTTTTATTAATTTTTTTAAAAATATCTTTTTATCTTAGTAATATATAAAATATTCTCTAATGTACTACAATATAATTTCATGTATTTTATGCACTATCATATATGAACTTACCAACCAGGAACATCTTAATGACATCACTCAGTGTTCAGCTGATTCTTCAAAGTTTGTACTTTAGAATGTCCCTCTCAAATATGCACAGTTAAAAATGCATCAAAACAATGACAGATTCTCTAAACATTCTGTATAGACAGGGAAATACTCAACATTTAAAAAACTTATCTACATTTCACAAGTAGACATGCTGGTATACAATGCAAGTTCATCTTAAAATATACACAAATCTCTTGCTTGGCATGCTAACACATATGACACTGTTTTCATTTTCTTCTCAATAATATCTAGTTTATTTGGAATGTAATATAGACAATTTTCAGATCATAACCAGCTTACATGTTTGAGACACGGGTGCCAAGAATTTCACCATGAGAATGTACTGACCTGAAATTTGAAAGGTGAATCTTGCCATCCATGTTGAGAGCACATAATTAGTAGTTATGATTAGAGAAACCCAATCATAAAAAAGTCCTCAGTAAATTTTCAAGCCACATATCAATTCTTAGAAGTGGGATCATAAGATTTATCATTAAATAAAACAACAGATACCTTAAACACGTAACTATTATAAGTCAGCTACAACTAACTCCCTCCACCATTATCTGGTTTAATGATCCCAATGGACCTAGTAGGACATATAGAACATACAATAACTGTTCATCACATTGGCATGATTTTTTGCTATAACCTAGATCACCTGATTTATGTGGTTATTTGTATAGTACTGGGTGCTTGTGTTCTTCTGAAGTCTGTAATGAAAGAGAAACAAAAGCACTTAGTTTCATTGGAATGCATTTGGTAAGCATTTGTTTTGTTTTTGGTTCATTGTTTTTCAATTGTTTTGACCATTTATCTGACTTTGGGTTTTGTTTTTGAGCTGTTAAACACTTCAGACTACCTTTCTTGTGTAGGAGCCTGAAGTGTTTTATGGTAACTGAAAGTCTGAGACCCACATTGGCAAGTCCCATCATGAGAAGACTGAACTGATAAAAATCCGGTCTTGCATATATTAAGTCTGAGAATGCCATTTCTCAGAATATTCTATTTTCTTCAAGGTACATTCTTCGAGTTGGTATATATAAGTTTTAGGGTATGGGAGGCTTGACCCCTACAAAAGAGATGTTTAAAGGAAGCGTGTTGTTTATTGTTTGCTCATCTCCTGCTTGTTTTTGTTTTTTCTTTTTCTTCTGTGTTTTTGCTTCATGTCGGGAGTCATTATTTTGAGTTCCTTCTTTTTATGTCACCCTTTCTTCCCTGCTGTGTTCATTCCTTTCTAATGATGTTATAAAAGTAAGGGTTCTCACCAGAAACTGCAGAGAGGGCTGCATATTTTTTCAGATTCTTCCAACAGTTTCTTATGATGCTTTTAATAGCAGAACTGCCCACACTAAAGTGAATCCCCATCCCCTGGGATCTGTCTTGCTTACGACTTTCACCCCCAATAAGGATTTGAATGTTCCTGTCCTGTCTTTTTTACATTTTCTCTATAATTTCATTAGCTT